>NC_133779.1:38278235-38377857 GCF_003597395.2 Chelonoidis abingdonii
CCCCCCCCCCCCCCCCCCCCGCACACCTTTATTCACTGGACCATGTTACCTCTCTCTTCTCACAGCTTCCCCCCCACCCAACCCCCTCACCCTCAGCTTAATGATTGATTTGGTAGTGGGTGTTCTCATGCCGGAAGAAACAAAGCTTCATTTTTCTCTTCTCCTTGGAAAGATAAGTCCACACAAAGCTTCTTACAGGTTCAGAGCTTTCAAATGGGGGGTGAGGGGAGCGCACAGCAGGACTTTCAGCAAAGTTGTCAAACTAGTTATCTGCAGGACGTTGGTGTTGCCCTGCGAACAGGCTGAAGGGCGCCCCACTAACTGACTTGTTGCCCTTGCTGCGCTGGTTAATTACTAAGTATATTGGAAATGCCAACACCCACTCAACTCCCCCAAAACTATGTCAAAATATTAAAGCCAACACTCCCTTCATTCGACTCCTGCTGGCATCACAGTTAGTTGCACAATCACAACTGCCTAGCACCTTTTTGCTTAGCTTAAATTTTTTTTTTTTTTTTTAAAACCTTTGTGGAAAGCTCTGTGTTTAACTGTTGCCTCTGGGGCACATGCTAACAGGACAAGCCAAGGTCTTGTTGACACTATAAAGTTGTACCACTTTAACTATACTCAATAATTCAATGCCGTACAATGCCCCTACTGTGGAGGCAGTTACACAGGGGTAAAGATACTGTTCCTAGATTATAGCGTATTCGCCTTCCATTAATATAAACCACCTTCATATTAGTGTAACTTTGCACACAAAGGCTTGTACTGATATAACTGTACCCCTTCTCCTCCCCCCCGCCCCCAGATAGTCACAGGGGTATGATGTTCAAGGATAGACGAGGGTAAGACAACATGCACTGGGGCTAATTTTCCTCTTTCATTGTAATGCTAGTGACACCAGCTGTGTGTAAGTGGCGTAGGCAAAAGACTTCAAATGGAGTTGCTTTTGATTTACACCACAGGGAGGTATCTACTTCTCCGATCTAGTAAAATGTTTTCTGTTTTACCCGTGTCGCTATCTTGTGTTCATGATCAGCTGCATGCAACCGCTTTTAAAGTTAATTGTGGGAGTGTATTAAACTCCGCTCCACTTTTTAAAATCTTCCTAGCTAATGGGCGCTGTTCAAAGGGCAGCGAATAGCTGCCTGGCTCTGTTCGTGCATGCGGTGTTCTGGGCCTGAGTGAATTTTTATAGCCAAGTGACGAAATCCTAAGAATTAAGCAGGGTTTATAGTGAAAACCCTGAAACGACCTTGACTCTCTTGCTGCACAAGTAAACAGCTCCTGAAATAATGTAAGGATCAAAAGCTGGTTAAGTCTACATGTGAAGCAGGCACGGTCATCCAGGAGAGGGGACAACTGCCAAAAAAAAAAAAAAAAAAAAGGACCTGATCCTGCAAACAGTCCTGTTGGTAACTTTACTTTCTTGGCTGGCCTTATTGAAGGCAGTGGGTCTAATTTGGTGCCTAAAGACGTGAACAAAAGTATTTGCTAGATTTAGGGGCCCTGCTGTGTTGGGGACTGGACACATAGTAAGAGTCCCTGACTCCAAGAGTTTGTAGTCCCTCTGGACAAGATAGCCCCATGGCAAAAGGGGAAACTGAGTCACAAAACAAGGCAGTGACTTGCCCAAGGTCACTGGCAAAGCTGGGAGTAGAACCTAAGTCTCCTGACGCCCAGTCCAGTGCTCTGTCCCCTGGGCAACACTGGCTCTCCTAGTGATAGCAAAACTATCCCTTTAAAAATCGTGTTGTTGCCTGAAACCCTGCTTAGCCATTACATGTCACACTGAAGGTGACGCTACCCAGAGAGATGGGTTAGAGGAGGGAGGGCTTTCATTTTTACTTTGTACATTTCATAGTGCTCTGTATAGAGCTGAGCAAAAATGAGCCGGGAGGCAGAAATAGGAAAACTTGAACCTCTGTCGATCTAATCTAGTCTTTATTTTATTTTTAATTTCAAACCCTTCCAGCCAGATCTAGTGCATGTTGTCAGTTTCACGCTTTTCCTTCCGTCTCCCCTTCAGTTCAGCCAAGCACTCACATGGGCTTCGATCCCACTGGAAGTCAATGCACCTCCTCACAGCTGAAACCCTTTGCAGAATCTGGCCCTGGTCAGTTTCCTCCTGTGTGGGAGAGAAACATTTAGGAAAACAGTTTCAGAGTTGTAGCCCTGTTAGTCTGTATCAACAAAAACAACTAGGAGTATTTAGGGCACCTTAGAGGCTAACACATTTATTTGGGCATAAGCTTTCGTGGGCTAAGAAAGACCCACTTCATCAGTTGTGATGAAATGGGTCTTAGCCCACAAAAGCTTATCTCCAAATAAATGTGTTAGTCTCTAAAGTGCCACAAGGACTCCTCCTTATTTAGGAAAATGTGGTTATTGAACCACAACAATTAGCCTGGGAATTCAGAGGTGTGTGTGTGTGTGTGAGGAGGGTATTTAAAAGACAATGGGTGTTTGGACATTTACTTCCTTTTGAGCCCCTTGGATCCACCCACCCGAAGGTACTTTTAACTCCTGTTTTTGGCACTGACTAAAGTATGGAGGTGCCCATTTCCTGTTGAAATCAAGGGGAGTTTGGTGCCAAAGTATATTAGTGGGGGAGAGTAATTGTCTATTGCCACCGACCCCCTTAAGATGGCTGAAAACCTGCCCACGGAAATGGTTACCTGTGAATAGTAGTTTTTCCTACCTGCACTGGTCCTCCCCTCCTCCCTCTCAAGAACAAACATCTTGGGCACCCTGATATTGGATCAGCGCAGCCTTTCCTCTGTAAATGCTGGCTTGGCGGGGAGGGGGAGTCCGAAGGTTGAATGCAGCCCTTTTGGGTTTCTGTTTATTCACCTCCCGCCCCAGCAGTGAAACGTCCTGTCCTCTTCGGGTGGATTTGATCCCCCTCCATCATCTGTGCCACATGACGCTGGGGAGAGATCTCTGATCAGAGGCAGCTCCCTAAGCTAGCGGGGTGGGGGTGGCGGGGGGGGAGAATGTAACAAGGAGATGCAGTGCTAGACAAATTCATCCTAAGCAACAAGGTGTACGGTTTCAACAGGCAGGGGAATTAACCATCAGAACTGAGCCAGGGCTCTGGTGGATTCACTAGCAGCTGAAGTGTGGACATCTCTTTTAAAGATAGGCCGTGGCCCAGCCAAGGGTTTATCGAATGGCTGCAGAAGTTACAAGATGAGGTTCTATGGGTTTGGCAGTGCGGGGGGTCACAGCAGACAGTTATAAAAGGTCCCTTAGGGCCGTAAAATCTATGACGCTAGCAGCCCCCCTCTCTGCAATACGCTTGCAGCAAAATAAAAGCTGACATCTGGGTGCAATTTTTTTTTTTCTTTTTTAAAGGGTTAGTCCCTCTCGAGCACTTTACATTTGAGGTGCTGGATGGGCTCTGCAAACCCTAATTATTTAAGCTTTACAAACTTCAGCAGTAAAGAGAGAGGCAAATAACTCTCAGCCCTGCATTGCAGAGGGTGAGACTGAGGCATGGAGAGGGGTAGTGACCTGCCCAAGCTCACCCAGGGAGTTGGGAAGAGAACTCAGGTCTCTGGACTCCGCTGTAACTGCTTGACCAGGGCCACTGGCTGTAGGTGGGTGGTTAGGCTTGATTCACAAATCAGCTATGAACTGAAATCTGGGCACACACGGGGAGCAAAACATTGTAGGCTGATCTCTAAAGAAGATGGGGGGGGGGGGGCAGTGTGTGGGACTGAATTAGTGGGATGGGAGTTAGGCCAGGAATTCTCGTTTTCTTCTACCCCTTCCTTGCAAACTGAGGCGGACGCTAAGCCGCGTGGGATTCTTCCTCCTCCGAATTGGGTGGAACCTGCTCCCAGCCCGAAGCGTGAGCGATGGGATCCGGGTTCTGCACCCTGACGCAGAACGTCAACGACTCAGCTGCCCCTTCCTTGCAAAACACGGGGCTCCGCACCACTGCAAAGTACTGTGTAACGCCACCTTCGCTGCTGGCGCAGAAAGGTTCTTATTAAATAAGCCCACTCTGTATTTAGTCAGCGTCGTAACTGTCTAAGGCAACACCTGCTTTTGAGCACCCACGCACCCTGCCCCACAACTTGCAGAGTACTTTACATATAAAAAAAAAATCCATGTGGTGCCTTTATGCTATTGGTGCATTGTGGAGAATCCCACCTCTGACCTTTCTGTTCTGGATGAATTTTCTTACCGCAATTTACTAATATCAGGAGTATTGAACTTAAGTGAGTTTGCAACACGCAGCCTCAGAGTTTCCTGTTGCTGCCCCTTTTGGAGTTTCCTGTGCGCTAATGCGAAAGCCAGCTGCTTTCTGGTTTGCTCAAGACTCTCCCGGAATTCAGCAGGCAGGAGCACGGCTTTGATTAATCATTAAAATGGGAGGGTGCATGCCACAGCCTCCGATTGTATGGAATTCCCCACCCCCTCACTTGCCTTCCAAGAAATAGAATAGAAGTGCCTTGGGCTATTGGGTGCATTCCGTGGGGCATGTTCTCCTGTCCAGGGATCTGTTGAGTGTGCATGCAGATACCAGGTAGCCTAGTGGTTGGAGCACAGTTCTGACCTTTGGAACATTGGCGTCTCCGTTCTGTTGTCACGTTGCTACCCTTCCCTGTGCATTAGTTTCCCCATCTGTACATCAGCCAGGCTAAAGCGTTGTGACCGGTGCCGGGGGGCATGAAGCTTAATATTGATGGACTGCTTTGAGATCCCCCTCTCGAACGGTGCTGAATGTTTGACTTGTGGGACTCCAGGAATTTGGAAGCGGAGAAGAGAGACCGTAGGTTGCCAGGCTCTCTGGCCCGGGGCCGAGGAGCCAGGGGTTTACAAATCTCATCCTGGAAATGTGGTCTCTCGCTCTGACCTTTAGGGCATGCCCTGCAAAATTCATGCACGTTTTGCATGCCCAGATTCGTTCTAAATACCGGCCTGGCCGTCCCTGATTTGAATAGAGCAGCAAGGGTTTAGTGCCTAGCTAGGGACATCTTAAAGCAGCCCAATTGCCAGAGGAGTGAGATGCTGGCACTTTTTGAAAATCAGGCCACTTTAAGATGTCCTGAGTTGGGCATTCAGGAATCACTAGTCTGTTGTGAAATCTCGACTTCACCTTTTCCTCTCCAGAACTTCTCCCCTCCTAAAAAAAAAAAATAAAATAAAAATTTAAAAGTAGCCTAAAGTTATAGAAGGCAGGGGAACGTTGCAACCTCTCATATAACCTGTATGCTGGGGGGTGAGAGTAGGGGTGGAAACCAATTTCTCTACCACCCTTCCCCCTATCTCCAGCTTATAGACTAGTCTAGACTCTGCAGTTAGCATAGGCTGCTATTAACTCTTAGGAAAAACAAGCCATGTGCTCTGTAGGAGACATCGCTTTTGATTTTCTTCTAAATGATGGGGCAATCCACTGAATGATGGGGCAATAGACAGTCCGGGAAAGTGCGGGCTTTGCAAACACAGGGTCCTTGTAGATCTGGAAAATGACTTTGTTTTACCTTCATCTCGTGTCAGTGGGATGGCCTTTTGGCAGCCGGTAGCTAGTGGTTTTTAGGATTGTTTCAAACAAGCACACTCACACACAAACCCTGCCTGCAATCAAAAATGACACTTTCCCCCCTTCGCCCGCCCCCCAGCTCACTAGCTTTCTGGTTCTTCAGACCTTGTGCCCAGATCCAGGAGTCTGTTGCCCTTAGGGGCAGGTGCTGTAAATAGTTTCATGCTGTTCACATGACTCAGCCGGCAATTAAAGCTGAAAAGGGGGAAATGCATGAGGGTCTGGGGAGGTGGAGGAAGTGGCGGATTCCTCATTCAAAGGCACCCTTTGAATAGAGCCAGTTTTTTCTCTTTTGATTGCTCCTCAGGATATGGCTTTGGGTTGGATGCTACTTTTGTCAGGAAGAGAGACTTCACTAATGGTTTATGCTGTGGAAAAATCATTGGGGGGAGGGGGATGACAGTGGAGGAGAAGGGGAGCTTTTTTTTTTTTTTTTTTTTTAAGTAAACACTGTCTTTCGGCTCTTTGCAGAGCCGTGCTGTTATGATACTGAGTGTGGCAGATTTTTTTCGCCAGTCTTGAGGTATTTGGTGTGGTTTTGTTTCTAAAGCTCCAGCTCCTGGAGTCTCGTGAGTGCGTGAGAATCGCAGCTTCAATTTTTATTCTTTTCTTTTAATTAAAGGAAAATTTCTGTCCCTCGAGCAAAAGCTTTTTTTACATGACACTTAAAAGCTCAAAATGCAGAGGGCAAATCAAGAGAACTCAAATTTAGAAAAGATTTTGGAAAAAAACGGTTGAAGCAAAAGAAGTCATGAATGGCTTAAATCAAGGTCTTTGAAGTCAATATAGCCTGCCGGCCTGTCTGTCTCCATGGTTGTGACACATCTCCCCAGACTTCCTGTATGACCATGGGCCAGTTACTCCGCGCCTCTGCGCCACGTCCTCAGAGATACTTAGGAGAAGCCCACTCTCATTTTGAGGATCTGAATTGGGGCTAAGAGCACTTCTCAACCCCTCTGGGGGCTGGGAGGATAAACACATTAAAGATTTTGAGGCACTTAAATGCTGTGGTCTGTTCTTCTCATCCCAAAGCATCTTTGCAGATATGGGGAGCCGGAAGCGTTGACATTCGCTCCTGTCCGTGGCTTATTCCTCCATTTAAACCCAGCTCAGTTATGTCCCTGCGTGCGCTGCTCCACCATCGAGTCATGGTCGGCCTGTAGGTTGGACTGACCTTGGTTGCGTTTGCATAATGTTCTTTGGTATCCTCTCATCTGTTTGTCTTCTACAGTGTTCCCACCATTGTAATCTCTTCGATTACAGCTAATCCCATATCCTGATTTCACATCCTACTCCCCTTCCCGCTTCTTCATTTGTCTTAAAACCATTCCACTTCCATCTCTACTGCCTCCTGATGGCTATTCTATTTCATGCAGCTGCTTCCATCGACTGCAGAGCAGATGGCTCGCCCTTCCTGCAGCCTCCATTGGCCTGGAGCGGCGAACCGCAGCCAGTGGGAGCCGTGATCGGCCAAACCTGCGGACGCGGCAGGTAAACAAACTGGCCCGGCCCACCAGCGGCTTTCTCTGAACAAGCAGCAGCCCAAGTTTGAAAATCACTGATGTAAAGTGATGGGGATTCCATGTCCCCCTTCCTTATGCCAAACTTTGACTTGAACCAGGTGCTTAATTTTGTAGCAGGGACCGTAGAGGTCCCTATATTTAAACAAACACACACAAAAACCTAAGCAGACATGTTCTCTGTCACTTAAAATATGTCCACACTGAATTGCAAACCTGAGTCTGTGGGATCCGTGTTTGTGAATTTGGTGTTTCCAAGCCCATCCCTGGTAAAACCTGGTTTACAGTTGCTGGATCCAGGTCTCGCAACTGTGCTGATACATCCATTCTGCACTACGCAGACCTTCTGGCTCGTGTCTGTGGCTTGAGCTGTGTCCACACTGCAAAATGACAGGGCTTGGACCTGAGTCACAGCAGGACCCGGGTTCAGACCCATCCCCTTGGGCGGATGCTAGGACCTGGGTCCTGAGTGTTTGCTGTCTCGAGTCGGACAGACTTGTACATGGACAGTAGGAGTGTGCGGACTGAAATCTGAATCTGAGCCTGGATTCACAACGTAGTGTAGACATAACCTTACAGATCCCATATCTAATACCCTAGTTCTGTGATCCACCGGTATCCTTCCTGTTTTCCTATCTGCGTCCCTCCCATATAAGCAACAAGACTCCCCTAATTCCGGGGGATGTTCGGCAGAACTATTTTATTTCTCATGATGGAGACAAGGTAGGGGAGGTAAGAGCGCCTGTTGGATCATCTTCTCTTGGTGGAAGATACAAGCTTTTGAGCTTCACAGAACTCTCCTTCAGGTCATTGCATTTCTCACTTAATTTCTCTGCCCGGGTCATCAGTTCCAGCCACTGATTGTAACAGGCTGCATTCTAGAATAACAGGGTTTCTTTGTCCAGCCCCGTGTCTTACCGTCTCTTGTTTGCGTTGCTCTTATTTGATGGCTTATCTATCATGCCCAGACTTCAGTAACCACTTCCTAATGTTCTGCCGACCTCTCCCGCCCCTGGGTGGAGGGTAAAGGAGCATTTCTTTGTCTAAACAGGGCTGGAAGCACGGACTGTCAGGGCCAACCTGCCTCCCCTGGATGGAGAGTGCTGGTAATGTTTTTTGGCACTTTAATGCAATGAAGTCAGGGCATGCCCATCTAGTGGGGAGAGAGAGTCCTGAAATGGAGATTTTTTTATTTTTATTTTTATTTTTTTTGCTGTGGAAGATTTCTGTTTTCTGCCAGAAAATAGAAACCTGTGGTCTGAAAACCAAACTTAAAATGGTTTTGAGGCAAAAATTTTCAGCCATTCTGTCTCCGATTGGGAAAAATATCTAAGTTCTCCTCCGGGTACAGACACCATTGGCAACAAAAAATTCATTTTCGTTAAAAACTCAACTGATTTTTCCAACACCAGTCTAAGTCGGAAATTTCCCCCTCAGCTGTCACTGGGGATTTCTGAGGTGGGGTTAGCGCTACCGTGGGGTTGGAGGAAGCAGGGCTCTCCTTACACCTGTGCATGTCTTCACTGCTGTAGCTTTTTGGATGCAACCCCCCACTACAGTAGACAAGCCTCCAATGTAGCAATTTATTACATCAGGGTCCGAGAGGTTATGTAGGCTGGGAGTGGGTGCAGGCGTGTTGGTACTTCAGGGAGTCTCGGTCCTGGGGAGCAATGGATAGTGTGTCTCTCGTAATGACTGCAGATGGGTCAGTTTCCTTTCTTTAAAATATTGATTAGTGCTTTACTTCATTAGCTGGCTGAGCAGAGAAATGAGATTGGCTGTTGAGCAGAATGAGAAGAAAGGGAAGTCCCAGCTAAGGTCTGGGAACTGAAGCGACTGGGGGATGTAAGAGAAATCTAGAGCAGATAGTGGGGTTTTTTCACCTCCTTTTCTCTTTCCTTTTCCCAAAGTACAAGAACTTTTGCTGGCTTGGCTGAAATATGACAGAGGCAGCTCAGGGCTGGAGCGGGGAGGTGTTCTTCCCCCTCCCACCCCGGCCATGTGCGTTTTTGCTCTTGCAGCTGTCGCGTGGGGGTCAAGCTGATAAAACCCCTGCAAACTGCGTCATCTTTGGGGACCCTTTTTTGAGCCAGATCTTTCTGCTGCAGGCCGGGGAGCGATTGCAGTCTCTCGCCAGACCCCGCGGGCAGATAAGAGGGAGGAGGGGAACTAGACTGGCAATTGGAAAGGTTGCAGAAAAAGTCGGAGAGGGGCAATGAGGGGAGCTTGCTTAGCTTGCCCTTCCATAGCAGTCAGCCCTGTGTCAGGCATGTTAGAATACGCTTTAATGAGATCAAGGAGTCCAGTGATTGGTCTGAGTCTCAGGCAAGGGAGGTATGGGTCTAAGTCCCTGCTCTGCCCCAGACTTCCTGTGTGATGTTCAGCATTGCTGGGCCTCAGTTTCCCACCTGTAAAATGGGTATGACACCCGGGGCTTGGGAGGGTAAATTCAAGTAGCCTCGATAACTAGACAGGTTATGTATGGCCAGCCCCAGGCATTCCAAAACCGTGAGTTGGGACCCCAGAATCAGGAGATTGGGGTTAAACCCCAACATTTAAAAATGGGGGGAGGGTTTCTTTGTAACTTGCTTTCTGGGGTTTGAGCCTCCAGGCGGCACCTTGTCAAGCTTATCTCTGGGACCAGAGGAGCTAGAAACATGCATTTTTGTGTGAATGACCTGAGTTTCGCCCAGAGTCACAGGACTCTCGGGAGCTGGGGTGGAAGCAAACGGCCAATTAGGACGAGACTTGCAGTAAATTGACAAGCATTGGCAACTCTTTCTAATGTTATTGATACTCCTCAAAGCCAGCAACACTCCTGTGGGCGTCCCAGATGCCCCAAACCTAATGCTAACCAAGCTCCCCCAGCAGCGGGACAGGCCTCTGTCCTCCTCGGGTCAACAGGCTCTGTTGAGAGCCACCCCCAGGATCGCAGGCCATGGTTATTCTAAAGCCCCTGGGGTTGCCCATAGCAGAGCGATTTGAGCTGCTCAGTCTCCCCATCCTATGCTGCAGTTTGTGGGGTCTGAGTTTCTTTAGGGCTGCTGTTGCCCCTCCCTCCCCTGTTCTTTTATTACCACCTCTGATCAGCATGTGCTGCCCCTCCCAACACAGATCCCCTCAGAGAAACCTTTATTGAGCCCTCCGGCCTCTCTACCTCTTTCCGTCTAATGCCTGGTTCCTTAAAGTACGTTTCTTGCAGGGATTCCCCTCTTGTAATCGGCTATTAGCCCTAAGAAGCGAGTGGTTCTGGGGCTGTCATCCAGCAGAGATCCGCAAGGCGAGGGCCAGCGGCTCCCCTTTTAACTAGAGGGTTTTATCCTTGCAGATTCTTCGGTGTAGGGAACCTGCTCACTGCTCCTTGGGTAATAATGACCGGGTACATTTATTCCCAAGAGAACTTCCAGGCTGAAACGTGCTACAGCCAACGGAGAGAGGAGGGTCCCAGTGGTTACAGCACAGAACAGAGACCCAGGTTCAATTCCTGGCTCCGCCACAGATTCCTTGTGTGGCCGTGGCCAAGTCTCTGTGCTTTACTTTTCTCCCTTTAGAGGTTCCAACAGAGATCAGAGCGGGGTTGTGCTGTACAGGCATGCAGGGAGAGACAGTCCCTGCGCTGAAGATCTTACAAAGAGACAGGACAAAGGATTATTACCGCCTATTTTGCAAGGCCACCCTGGAAGCTTGTGGCAGAGCTGGGAATGGATCCTCTGAGTCTCCCGTGTCGTTCCCTAATGCAATCCCCCCTTCCTCTCGGTGATGCCATATCAAAGATGAGCTCTTAGCAAGTAAACTGTTTCCTAACTGCCCTGCAACTCTGCCTGGGATCTGAGAGCCAAGCTGGGTTAGTTCTGGTTCATGCCCCATTTCCCACTCCCGAGCCCTCCCCACCCAATCATAAACGTTCTGTCCCCCCCCCCCCGAGCACCAGTACAGGAAGCATGTGTCCACCTTGAAATGCACACGTCATCCCCTTGCCTGCAGTGCCTGAGTCGTGCTGAATCGTGGCCTGTGAAACCTGAAGCATAGAATCTTTTGCATGATGCGTGGGCTGTAACGGAATCGGGCTGGTTGCAAATCCCACACAGCTGCGCTCATGGGAATAGAGGCAGCTTTAAAATCAACAACAACAACCCACCCACGTCTTTGTCAGTAAGCAGAGGAGAGCGGATCCCCAGGGCAATCAGAGCGATTGAGTAAGGAGGCGCTGTTGCTACCTCATCACTTTTCTGCCCAGAACTGCGCTTGCTGTGCAGACAGCCATCGGGCAGCACCGGAGATGGTGCAATTTCCTTGCTGTCGGGTCGCGTGGAGAGTGGGAAGCAGATAGGGGAAGGGGGTGGTTTTGTTGTTACGGCGGAAACCCGTCATGCTCATGCTCCTGAGAACGCACCTTTTGCCTGCCCCATGGCCACGTTCCCCCTGCAGCCAGCCATCAGCTGTCCATGAGTCCTGTGAATGCAGTAATCTAAAAAGAAATGAAGGGGCAGTGGTGTGTGCTAGGGCCCCCAAAGAATCAGTCGCTTTCCCTCTCGGTGCTTCCCTTTCCTTATCTGTAAAATGGGCTGGTGACCCTGAACTCCTTTGTAAAGTGCTTTTAAAAGCTACTGGTGAAAACGGCTGTGTAAGAGCTAGGGATTATTCTTTATAAAGCACACATTAGGGAGAGAAATGGCCATGTGGGTAAGGTGCTGGACTAGGGCTGAGAAGCTCAGGGTTCAATTCCTGGCTCCATCCGTGCCCTTGTCTGAGGCAGGAACTCACCTAGCGTGACAGGGGTTCTGATCTTGGGTGGGGTTTTCAGTTGCTGTTGTGGTGTAGGTTGTGACATCCAGAGCATGTCCTTTCAAGGCCTTTTCTGACCTGCAGCTGCTGCTTTAGGAGAGGATCCTTCTCCCCAGCTCAATGCAGCAGGCTGCATCAGAACTGGGAGTAGCTCCTGCGGCTCTCTGATGCAGAGAAGTGTACAGATGAGAAACAAGAACTCCCTGAGTCATTCTGTGGCTCAGTTTCCTTTCCTGACCACAGGCAAGGGATGTTACCTGCTGCCTCAGTTTCCCATCTGTCAGACAGGGACAACGATTCCTTTTGTGCGACGGCGTTCTGAGGATCGATGTAGTATTTGTAAAGCGCGATAGAAGTGCTACGCCTCGTTAAGGCTGCCTTGGTTTCAGGATGGAAGTGCGGGGGGTGAGGTGGAGGGTGGCTCAGGGAAGAATGACTGCAGGGGTGTGTCATCGGGAGATCTGAAACAAGCGCCGGGCGCCTCATTCCAGGAGCCTGCTGCCTGCATGTTGATGAAGATCCGCCTGCTGCCGGAATTGGTGAACGAGCCAGAGAAATGCCACCCGGCAGCTAGCAGACCTTCTGTCCCCCGGCTGCCCACTCCCAACCTCCTGCCTCTTCGCTCTCCACTACTAGACAGCGGCTTGGTTTCACCGGGCGTCGGAAAAGCTTTGCGGTGATTGTTCACAGCAGCGACGGCCCACAGCTGGACGCTTGTCAAAACCATCTGTGGCTGCTGGACCCCGTCCAGAGATTGAAGTCTCCGCGGCTGGGAAGGCACTGGGAGCTCTCGGGGGGCTGAGTGTAACGAAACAGGATTTCTTGACAGTGGCGCTTTTTAATAAAAATATAAATGGGGGTTGCATCAAAGGTGCCGGGCGGCCTATCCAAAAGGACGTGTCTATGGTCTGATGTACGTGCAGTGCCTTGCATTTCAGGAACAGGGTTTCCCTGCCAGGCTTGCAAGTGCACAAATCCCCGGCAGTGTCAGTCTGAGAGTGAGCCCCGGTGGAAACCCCGGGGTGACTCATCCGCTTTGGCTTAGCGTGATCGCTTTTCAAAGATGATCATTTACATATGGTGGAATCTGGAACCGTGATCACCAGTGAAGGTTCAGGCTGCCACTTGCTTCTGCTCCTCTGTGCACTGCTCAGAACAGGTGCTTCCAGGAACCCACATTAGCCTCTTCCCTCCCCCACCCCCCACCCCCTTTACGTTTCCATAGGAAATGGGTGCTTACCCATGGCTAGCAGAGCTTTCCGTGGTGTTTAATCACAACGAAGCTAGAGCTTGTGCTGGACAGAGGATCTGGATGTTGTTGTTCTAGGCAACAGTCATACCTGGGGCAAAGCAACCCAGGAAATTAGGGGACTCCATACCCAGTCTAGTGAACTAGGGTAGGGCACTGGGAGCCAGATCTCTTAGAGTCTGTTGCTGACTCCCTGAGTGACTTTTGGACAAATAGTGTAACCTCTCTGTGCCTCGGTTTCCCCACCTGTAAGTGAGGGATACTTACCTCCCAGGGCTGTCATTGAGGGTGTGGGGAGCTTGGATCAATAACTAGCCTCAGCCGCTGTTAACATGGGCAAAAATGAGCCACGCCCACGCCAGGGACCTGCCGAGACAGGATGTCAGAGCAAACAGCATAATCCGACACCGGGGTGGTGCTCTGGTAGCCAGTCTTTCTCAATAGGTACTGACTCCACTGAATTAATATTTATATAAGGGAGGGGAGGGAGCTCATGTCGAGGCCACGTCCGCACACACACTGAGAGTGTCTAGAGAGAACTGTTCTGCTGATACACTTGGAAACCGAATCACTTTGCAGCTAGCAGGGGGTTTGGGTTTATTTTAAACAAATTATTGAACGTTGTCACAGCGCCTCGTCTGTTCAGAGCACTGTGGGGATGCTAATCTTCACCTCACTCCTTTTGAGGTAAGTATGTACCCTTATTTGACCTATGGAGAAAACAAGGCAGAAAGGTGGAGTGACTTGCCCAAGGCCAAATGGTAAATCCAGTAGCGGAGCTGGGGTTAGAACCTCTTGCTTTGTGTCTCCAGATTGCACTGCCTTTCAGAGCTACGTTTCTCCTGCTTATCTGTGAGAGGCCATGACTCAGACACTCAGACTGCCAAACCTATTTCTCTGGGTCACACCCTATAATTAAAAATAAATCATTACTTGTAGGGCTGACCCCCAGAAAACCTTCCATCCTGCAGGTTTCTCTGAAATATACATTCAAAACGCAATCGCAGCAACATTCAGTTCCTCCTAGCCCAAAATGGTAGCCTTGGAGGTCGTAGCCCTGAGCTTAAATGCACGCTCCCTGCTAACTACTGTGTTGGCATTATCTGACAGATGTTAAGGCACATGGAGTGTGTTCAGATGTTGAATCCTCTTTCCCCCTCTCCGGCCCCCCCACCTTCCTGTTTGAAGGGATGCCGCAGGACACGGGTTGGATGAAGAGAAGCAATTGAAAGCTCACAGCTGGGATTTTCAAGGGAAAGGTGCCCAAATCCTGTAGTATTTCAATGACAATGCAGCAGAGAGGATCCCGGGCCCTCCGCCAGCAACACCCAGACTGGTGGCACCTGCTGTTCCGGGGCCCCGGCATGCTTTGCTCCAGGCACCTGCTGTTCCGGGGCCCGGCATGCTTTGCTCCAGGCACCTGACTGCGTCAGATGCCTTTCAGAATCCCAGCCTCTTCCTGGGAAGTGCAGTGAGTTAGTTACGCTGAGGGCCATATCCGGAGCCCATTAAAGTCAGGGAGGAATCTCTATTGACTTTGATGGGCTTTGGCTCCGGCCCTGACTTTTGAAGATTAGAAATAGCTGCTAAAGGAAGCCTGATTTTTAAATAAAGTTAGATAAATGATGATGCTGTCACAAGCCCTCTGATTGCTCTTTCTGGTGCAATTCCAGATGGGTTTGGGGCGTGAGTGAAAAGCCCTCTCATGGTTTCAGATCCTCTGAGCCAGATCCTCAGGCAGCTAAAAAACCTTTGGACTTTCCTGCTGGTTTCTGTCTTCCTGGCCAGGCCCCTTGAAGCAGGATGCAAGGAAAAGGAGCTACAGGGCTGGCTCAGTGGCTCGCGCCCTAGCCGCGAACTTGGCGGAGCTCCGTTTGATTCCGTGCTCTGCACAGACTTGGGCAAGGTACTTAGCCTTTGGTGCCTCAGTTTCCCACCCATAAAAGAGGGGTGACAGCACTTCCCTCCTCCCCGCAGGAGGGTTATGACAGGCTCATGGTGGTACCCAGAATCAGCTGACACGCCCATGTAACTTGCTGCCCCTCCCTCTGCTGAGCAGAGCCCAAGCCCCCTCTGTTCAGCCGGGTGGGCGGCTTTGGGGGCCTTTTGTTCACTGATGATGGAGGGGGGTGGGCCTAGTTTATAATCATCCCTAGACAGCAGGTGTTTCAACAGTGATGGGGCAGGGGGAATGCCTCGAAGGGACCCGGTTTGCAGCTAGCACCAATTCCTCCTGAAAACCTGGTTCTGGAAGGGGTCTCCCAGGGACTCAAACCCACATCTCCTGGGTTCTAGAGTGGTGCTTTAACCACTGAACCATCCTTTCCTTCAATTCATTTTTTAATATGCATTGTGCCTGGTGATCATTTCCTTTGGAGCTTGCCCCCAGCTGCTTTGGAGAATCTTGGCCACAGACAATAACTTCTTGTGACTGGGGCAGTATGATAAGCGGGGAAAGGAGAGGGGTTACCTTCTCGGATGCCTCTGGCTTTCATCTCGGGCTGGAAGCAGGGAAGGGAGAAGCTGGAGGAATCAAAAAGGGAAGGAAAATGCCTTTGTAGCTTTCTTTTTCTCCCTGCTTCCCAGTGGTCCAATCTGACAGACAAAACCAAGGGCAAATTCCACCAGGGGGCCTGATGCAGCATGGGGCCAAACGCCGTTCACCCCAGGAGCCTTGGCAGGATTGGGCCCTGATGGAACTTGCCCCGCTAATGCCAGTGGCACTGGAGGGTGCTCAGGAGCCCACAGGATCAGCCCCTTACATCTATTCTGCTGTCCCGTTCCTCCTCTACCAGGCCATACATTTTTTTTTTTTTCCCATTCTTCCCCTCTCCTATAGTGCAGGGGAGGACAGCTAACAAACAGAGGACAATTGGGGGTCAGGGAGGTTAAACGGTAACTAATTCACTCATTGAATGGCCTTCTGTGCCTCAGTGACACCCTCATTGTTAGCCACTGATGCTGTTCTGCATCATCCCTGTGGCCCAGAGGAGGCCGGATGGCTGCAGCAGCCTCCGGAGAGAGATGTGCATCCAGGTGACATGCAGCCCCGGGTGGCACCGGCACAGCTGGGAACGCTGACGCAATGTTCCATGCATCGGTTTGGAAGGGGAGCTGCTCCGCCTTCCCTGCAAGTGTTGCACCCATCATAAAGCTGCTCCTGAGCACAGAGGCTGGGCCCTAAACATTTATTTCCTGCTGTCTGTTTACCTTTAACCCCTAGGGGAGATTCCACGTTCCCAATAGCCAGTTCCAGAAATACTCTTGCCACTTTGTAGATTGCCGATTGGTTTGGACGGCAGCTGGCTTTCTAAAGCACTGAAAGTGCTTTGTTCTAGCCGCCCGCAAGGATCCAAACCCGACTCGCGTTCCCATCTTTGTATCTTGCGATGAGATCAGTTGATTCTGCAAGAACGTGGACGTGATGGGAGAGAGACTGAGCCCCTCCGAGGAGCAAGGGCTAGCAGTTACAGCCCAAGGCTGGGAGCCAGGACTCCTGGGTTCTTTCCCCAGGACTTGCTATGTAACCGCATCCACGTAATTGTACCTGTGTGACTCAGTTTCCCCAAGTGAAGATTATTATTGGTATTATGGCAGCACCAACCAAAATCAGGGTCCCGTGGAGCAAGGTGCTGTACGTGCACATGGTCACTGACAAGAAGGCCTCCTTTTGCACTAGAGATGCTCCAGCTCAGTGTTTCCAAAGCACTCGGGGATCCTTGGGCAGAAGAGCAAAGTCTTGTTTGTGTCTGCACCCGGGGAAAGAGTTCCGAGCGGCTGACTCTGGGATTAAATGTTGCCTGTGGTTTAACGGGCTTCTTGCTTCACTCTGACCCTTGCCCTGCTGCTGCTCAGGCGTTGGTCAGGATGTGACTTGTCTCTGGAATGTTGCGTCGTGGGGAATTAAGCCACATTCCAGAGACTGGGGCACAGGCTTGGACGGATTTGGTTGGGCGGTCCAGGCTCTTGATGGACAACTCTGCCTCTCTTGAGGGCGAGCAGCCTTTGGCTTCTCCTCCGCTTTATGTTCTCCCTGGGCTCGGAGAAGAAGGTGAAGCCACGGAGAGCCTCTTGGTGAAGAGCCTTCCCCCTTCCTTATAAGGCTGTGTCTGCTGCAGCTGGGAATGGCGCTTCATGGACGTAGTATGGACTATCCCATTTAAAGTTCTGTTTTGCTGCAATGTAATCAACCCCAATCCAACCCTTTCTTGGCAGGGAACTGCCTGTTCTGAGTCTGTACACCGCCTAGCGCAGCGTCCAGCTGTCCCAGGAACCCGCTACTGCAACACGAATCAGTCATCGGCGAGTTGAGCTCTTTAGTGACTGGCTTGAAGTTCTTGGCTACATTAGCAGTTTTCCTCCCACTGTTCACACTAGCACCGTCTAAGCTGCTCTCGTGACAGCTGTAGGTTTCGTATCTGACTCCTGTGTCACCCAGACCTAGGTTGATACTGCAGAGTTTCTGGAACAACTAACCGTGGCTTGTTCCTGCGCGCGCCACAAAACCACATTCATCGCCAGTTCAGCTGCACCCAGCTAAGGGCATCTTTTGTAGCACAGTAATTGTATCACCAGTACCACTTTCTGTAGTGTCAAGGTGTCGGGCCCAGCCCTCCTTGGCTTCGTAAGATCCGGCACGAACAAAGGCTCAGACAACACTAGTGGGGGTAATTGCTATTTAGCAGTGGCCAAACATGGCATGGATGTATCTAGCTAGACTGTGTCTAGGATCTTATCCTAGTGGGAAACATGGGGGTGGTTGGGTGAGAGTCGTTCCTTCAATAAAAGGAAAAAGGGAGAATTACCCAAACCCTGCTCATCCATTTCTGCCACAAAACTGAATAAAAAGCAAACTGCTCTCGGCTGAATGTTTCCAGACGTTCTTCTTGTTGTGTTTTAGTCGAATTTCCATTTGTAGGAGGGGCCTCACCTGCTGTCACTTGCTCTGACGACTTTGCACCATTTTGCTGCTTCAAATGAAGAGCATGCAGGCATACCCTGAAGAGCTTACATGCAAAATAGCCAAGATGGATGAATTATTATCCCCATTTTACAGATGAGGGAAAAGGCAAACTGAGGTAGAGTGGGATCAAGTGACTTGCTCAGGATCACACAGAGACTCTGTAGCACAGCTGGGAAATGAACCCAGTGCTCTGAGTCCCCGGTGCTGTAACCTCAAATCTTTCCTATCCTGTTTAGCAAGAGGTGACATAAAATAATATCAAATACTGAAGGGGGTGGAAAAAGCATGTCAGGAACTTTTTGTTCTCACCGTCTCATGACACAGGAACACAGAGGGCATTCAATGAAACTGAAAGGTGGTAATTTCAAAACTGATAAAAGGAAATACTTTTTCTCACTGCATAATTAGACCGCGGAACTCACTGCCACATGAAGTCATTGAGGCTGAGGATTTAATGAGATTCAAAGAGAGATTGGATATCTCTGCAGATGGCAAGAATATGAGCGTGATCGTAATCAATTATAGCAACATTAGAAGGGCTATTTAAATCTTGGGCTTGAGCCGATCTCTAGCTACTAAAGACCTAATGTGGAGGGCAGATTATCCTAGTTCTGCCTCCTGCGGGTTCCTTGCACCCTCTGCCAAAGTATCTGGTTTTGGCCATTGTCAGAGGCTACTGACTAGCTGGGCGTGGCGTGTGATCCAGTCTGGCAGTGTCAGTGCTCCTCCCAGGGGAGTAACAGGAGCGTGGCCCATCGTGCAGTCAGTCCACACTGAACCCTGGCAGGCTGAGCACGCAAACTTGCAGCGAGGCGCTCCCCAGCGGACGGGGATGGGGATGGGAAAGGTTAGCACAGCAGCCCGAGTGGGAAGCGCTATGTCTTCGTCCTCCGGAGATGCTCTCACTACCGAGCGGTTCGGTGTCTCCATGTGTGCTTTGGAAACCAATTCCCTCCTGGATGCTTCTGCACCTCGCTCATGGTAGCCCAGAGGCCTTCCACCAAATAATACTTCCCAGGCCTTCTCTTCCCTTTTTTTGTTTTTATTTTTTGTTTTCCTTTCAACAATGAATGCTGCCTTCCTCTTCTCTCTCATTGCATCACACAGCTTCCTGGGGTCTCGTTTCTAGCTTGTTTCCTCTCGCCTGGGCCTGCCTGCTCCTCTTTTTAAAAAAATCATGTGTTCCTGACTATTTCATCCTGATGATTGCCAGCCTCCTTCGCCCCAGCAGCCCGGCTCAGGCGATACGAGCCCGCTGACCAGCCCAGCGGGGTTCTGTCTCACACTCCGATCTAACAATGGAGCAACAAAAGAAGACATGTCCTCTTTACACACGGGTGAGACTCCCTTTAATGGTCTCGGAACTCGCCCAGGCAAATCTTGCTGCTTGGTAGCAAGCTCCATAAGGAGCCTCCAACAGGTCACGGCACTGGCGCTTGGCTTGATTTAGTCTGTGACCCTTCTGGGGGGGGGTTTAACGCTCCTTGCTCTCTGAGGAGAGTTTATGCACGTGGCCTACAGAGTGGGGGAAACGGGGAGGCGATTCCATGGACCAACGCCCAGTTAACGGGTCTCTTGCAGCAGTTTTTGGGAGGAATTTTCCTCTTTTGGTGATCAGGGAGGGAAAAGTCTTGGCAAATCTCTTTGGTTCATCCCATCCATAGGGCTAGATGAGTGACAAAGGCAGATAGTAAGAGGATAAACTACTGACCGGTGCAGTCTCTGTCCCAGACTTTGGAGCTGGGTGAAGCACAAAAGTAACTTGACTTTTCTGCACAGGTGTTAGGTGGTTGGGCTAATTTTTGCAGTGAGGCCCATCGGATTCAACGTGGAGGTTGCCTCGTCCCGTTTCAGAATAGCATAAGGGCTAGATGTGGAGCTTTGCAACCGTGACCCCATCTCCTTTAGGTTGCTTATCTTATCCAGCCTATGGCATCTATAGGGCCATATTGCTGGCCTACCTAGGCTCTTGTTAAGCCCATATGTAACCTACCAGAGAATGAAGTTAGGGCTGGTTGATAAATGAAATGCTGTTTTCACCCAAAAAGTTTGCAAGTTGTCTTCCTTTCTATGTGTTTAATTTGCCTTGTTGGTTGGTTGGTTGTTTTTAAATTGATGGGACTTTATTTAAAAAAAAAAAAAAATCATTTCCTGGAAAATCAGCCTTTTGGTAAATGCAAATCAGTAATTTATTCAGGAAACTTTTTTGTGGCAAGGTTTGGGTTTGTTTTATTTTTTGGGTCAGTGAGAAGTTTTTTGACCAAGGACTGCTTTTAGTTTTGAAAAATGTCAGCTAGCTCTAATATATACCTGAGGAGTGTGCACACACAGGGGCAGCTCTAGGCATTTTGCTACCCCAAGCACGGCAGGCAGGCACGCCTGTGGGAGGTCCGCCGAAGCCGCGGGACCAGCAGACCCTCCGAAGGCAGCCTGTCTGCCGCCCTCGCAGTGACCGGCAGAGCGCCCCCCGCGGCTTGCCACCCTAAGCACGCGCTTGGCGTGCTGGTTCCTGGAGCCACCCCTGGCACATGCGTTGGGGTCCCAGTCCATGTGTGCGCTCCTTGTTAACTAACTTCTTAGCATGTGCATTGATCAGTAGCTCCCCTCCCCACACTTAGGGCAGCCCTGGCCAAAGAGGGAGTCGTGTCTCCTGTGGAAAAGCCTCTCGTAATTTTTAGAAACATCTATGTTCATAGCTGACCCCTCTGGCTATTTTTAAAGCACATGATGTGAAGCTCGTTTTTGAAAAGACCCTGATTTTTCTACTGTAGAAGCTTTGACCTTTTTAGGTTCCCGTCCTCCAGAGATCAAAGCATGAGATGAACTGTGGTGATTTCAGTGGGACTTCAAGTTGCCATTGCTCGTGATTTTTATTGCATGAGTTTTGTGTGTGTGTTAAAGTCACAGCTCCTGGAGTCATGTGATTACATGGGAATCTCTCCTTGCTTTCTTAAAAACAAATTTCTAGCCCATGTGGTTGTGGAGAAAGCTCTGAAAACATGCCCCCTAGAATTGTGGTTTTAAAATCTCGTAACTTTGGGGGTCTGATGGACGATTTTGGAATACTTGTGGTTGGCAAAACTGTTAACACAGATTGTAAAGTCAAGCCTGCGCATAAGTCTTTGCAGGATCAAGCCTTGCAGAGTAGCTTTGCAAGGGGAGGCCTTATATAAAGAATCAGCAGCGAAGGGTTTGATGAAAAGATTTGTCTGGCTCTAGCGTAAAGTCCTGAAGTTGCAGGGTGTCTGCCTCAGGAGCCTTGTGAAAAGGCAGCCTTGTGTGGTCGTGTTGCCCTCCATTTTAATTCCATTTTTTGCTTTTTATTGTTGGAACAGTTTCATTTGAAACTAGGTTTCATCTGCAAATAAAATCAGAGGTGGAGGCAGCTCCCTGTGATCCTTTCTCTCTCCCGCAAACCCTCTGTGTTATTTACTTTTTTTTAAATGTGCATTTTATTTTATTCTTTGCTTTGCAGACCCTGCTCACAAATTCCACAGAGAGTCTTGGCCAGGAGGCTGGGGAGGGGGTGGGGAAGCTGGGAATGCAGTGGGAGCTCTGGTGTGTGTCCACATGGAGGGGCACTTTCTCCGGCATTCCTGACATTGTTCAGACCAGTTGCAGAATTCTGGCAAGCCCATTTAAAGTCAACCGGCTGGGATTTTGGCATAATCTGACTTGAAACATTAATCCACTTGTCAGCTAATGGCATAAGAATGCACACTAAATGCCTGGGCTGGAAATCTACCAGGGGGGACGGGCTGTTTTCCGAGAGGGCTAATATCGTTCTGCTGACCTCCTGTGATTAGTTCCTCCTTTTTTAACATTTTCCCCTCTGTTAGCGCGCTCTTCTGTGCATGCAGCTTCAGCTGCAGAGCCACATGCAGCTTTTAATGAGCATCAGTCCAGGGTGGAGGTATTTGGAGACTTTTTGGGGGGGGGAAGATGGGAGCGTTGTTCAGAATGAAGCCTGATCCCACGGATGCTTGCAGAGAGCGCAAGATTATTGCTCTGCAGGGCAGATGGGAGCAGAAATTGTGTGTGTGAGTGAGTAAAATTCATGGAAAGATTCCTCTCCTCCCTCACTGGGTTGTCAGCAGGATTGGAACCTGGGACCTTCAGTACTGTTACTCCAACCTCCAGGAGTGATTCAGGTAGCAGTAGTAGCCTGTTAGCCTCTAGTGGCTGTGACTCATTTTGCCAGTGTTACATACACACTAGGTGCATGCTCTGCACTGAGCAGGACTCTCAAGCCCCAGTGCACTGGCTGCCTTAGAGTCTAGCCTGAAGAAGGGGGGCGGAGCGTGGACAGAAAACAGGTGTGTTTGGGGAGCAAGCACCATCCTCCCTATGCCACAGAGTGGTTTAGCTGCAGGCTTCCCTCTGCTCTTAGACCTCATTCCTGCTTTGTAGCAAGAGCATCGTCTCATTAATGCAGGATCAGACGCCCCTGCCCTCCCGTGCTCCCTCTCTACTGCTTTATCCTTCGGAGCTTAGCCGTGCTGCCCTCAGCACCTATGCTGGGCAGGTTCAAACCCAGTGGCTTTGGGGTAGGGGTTATCCTCTGTGTCTGTCTCGGAATAACCAGTTCCTGTGACATGCCATGTGCAACCCTGGGCTGTTTTTCTCCAGGAAACCACATCTGATTATGTAGCAATGAGCTGGGCTAACATTAAAACATCCCCAGATGATATTTGTTTGCTATTTGCATTGCCCAGACTTCTGCAGAGGACAGACTTCTGCACAGGCAAGCCTGCGTGTTGGGACACCGATTGCCTCGCGGTGCAGTTTTCCCCTCCTCACCAGTCAGACGGAAGGAGAAGCTGAGAAGTGGGTGTTGTCCCAGATGTGGGTTTTTTTGGTAACAGAGACAGTGCACGCCGAGAATAGTTGCTGGCCCCATGCATATGGGCAAACGCCTCTTGCAAGGTGAGGCAGCGAAAGAGAAATGCTGGGGCCACGGAACAGATCTGGAAGGTGCTGGGGAACAGTGTAGCTTGCAGAGAAGCCCTGTGCTCCAGTAACAGGCAGGGTGGCAGCTGTAAGCAAAAACTTTCGAAAGGCCGCGGGTGCCTAGAGGCCTCCATTGTGCATGCCACTGTACAAAAACAGTACAGCGCAGAGACAGTCCCTGCTGCAAAGGATGGGACAGGAAGTGATTTGCTCAGCACCAGGCATGGAGTTAGGAGATGAGGGTTCTAGGCTCCGCTGCCTGCCCTGTTCAGGGAATTGTGTGTTGCCTGGGGAGGAGTGTTTGCCTTAACCTTAGGCTGAGCTGCGTTCCCTGTGAGCTAGCAGACCAGATGTCCTTGGATCTCTACAGGGTATGGGGCAAGTCCTCGAAGGTGCTCCAGACGCACCACACGCCACGAAACATGGGCACCGTCTCCTAATGGCGAGCGTCTTGCCAAGACACCCCCCCCTTCCGGTTCATGAGACCGTAACATCTCCGTGGCCCCCGTTGATACGAGAGAGATTCACAGTTGGAAAGGAGTTGATGGTGGGGGATGGCATTCGCTTCCCTGCCCTTATTGAGAGCTTAAACCAGGACCAGACTGAGGCCTTATCTATACCTAAAACTTAGGCCATCCTAGTTACTACACTCAGGTGTTTGACCAATTCACACCCCTGAGAGGTGCAGTTAAACTGACGCTGGTAGGTTGGCGGAAGAATTCTTCCATCAGCGAGGCTCCCACCTCTCGAGGGGGCGGGTTAATTGTGACAGACATGCCCCTTCTGGCGGTGTAGCAGGTGCATATACTATGGCCCTGCAGCAGCCTGTCTAGTGTAGACAAGCCCTGAGACCCAGGTTCTAGTCCCAACTCTGCCACTAACTCACTGTGTGAACTTAAGCAAGTCACTTCCTTTCTTTTCCTCCTCCCACCCTGTTGTCTGTTGAAACTGTAAGCTCCTTGAGGCTGAGACTGTACAGCACCTAGCACCTTGGGGCCCCATTCTCAGCTAGGACCACTAGGTCATTCAAATATTAACCATATTTCTAAATCCTGATGGCCTTGTTAATTATAAAATCTAAATACAACAATCTGTCAGTATAACTCTGGGCAGTGCTGCACTGCTGTGTAGTTTAGTGTCTAATAGAACCTTGATTATACTTGCACAGCTCCTTGCCATCTTTAACTGAATTTCTCTAATGGGGAGTTGGTTTTTGAATAGTAGAAAGACATATGAAAGCCGTTTGCCCTAGAGAGCAACGTATGAAAATTGGCACCAACCAAAGTTCTGCGTCCATGCACCTGTTAATTTCAGTCCTGTGGCGTAAGCAGTAGTTGTAGTCAGGCTAAAAACTTGCTGCCTGATTTCTCACTTTCACATATTGCTTAAACAAAAACGAATTTCAGTTCCTCAATTTTTTTTTTTTAAAAAAAGATCTGATCTCTCAGCTTTTTACGATCAGTACTTAAAAAGAGATGCATTGGGATTTCACGCTTATTTTTATCTGTGTTGTGTTATCTCTCATTTAATTTAGCAGAAAAAATTATATCGAGCAGGGGTTGCCAACCTGAACCCAAGAAGGAGCCAGAATTTACCAATGTACATTGCCAAAGGGTCACAGTAATACATCAGCACCCCCACATCAGCTCATTTCTCCCCAGCGCCCCCCACCCACTAGGCACCGATCAGCGCCTCCTGCTCCCTCCCCGTGCCCAACCAGCTCCGTGGCATGCAGAAGGCTCTGGGGGTAGGGGGGGAGGAGGGAGGGCTCAGCAGAGGGGGCGGGAAGGGGTGAAGTGGGGGCAGAGCGTGTGGCAGAGCCAGGGGTTGAGCTGTGAGCTCTCTCCCCCCTCCCCCCCCCGCACATTGGAAAGTTGGCACCTGTAGCTCCAGCCCTGGAGTAGGTGCCTGTACAAGGAGCCGCATATTAACCTCTGAAGAGCCGCATGTGGCTCCGGAGCCCCAGGTTGGCCACCCGGGGTATAGAGAAATAGGTAGGAAATAAGGCATTCTGTGCACAACAAGGACGTCCTCAATGCAAAGAAATCCCATGGAGGGTTTTTTGAATTCACTGCTGTTTAATGTCTTGACATTTCCATCTCTCTCTGTCTTTAACAGGCAGCTCCTTTTCAGTAATGATGGATATGTTGGTGATGTGAT
Organism: Chelonoidis abingdonii; assembly: GCF_003597395.2. Lineage (NCBI taxonomy): Eukaryota > Metazoa > Chordata > Testudines > Testudinidae > Chelonoidis > Chelonoidis abingdonii. The sequence continues at coordinate 38,303,420 of NC_133779.1, forward strand.
GCAAAGAAGTTTTCTAAGGTATTTTGGTGGAAAAAATGCAAAACCCTGTCACCAAGTGGGCCCCCCAAACGCTTGTGTGTCTTTCTCCTCCCCTCCCCCCAGGGGCATCTTCTAGGCTCCTGCATAGTCTTTACCACAATCTGGTCACTTGTGTGAAAGCTACAAACTGCCTTGTCTCCATTAGGACTTTACCTTATGTTTGCTAATGTGAGTTAAGGATGCACCCTCGTTCCTAGGGAAGACAAGGTCCCAGGGTCTTAGTCCTTGACTACTGGACTGAGCAGTAAATGTATTCCAAGCGAGGCCGAACCCAAGGCTTCCTTGTAGGGCTCGCTCATCCTGTGACACCCAGCGTAGCGCAAAAGGAAACTCCTGGGCGGCTCTCTGACATTTACAGAGCCGTTTTGTCCTGTCCCTCAGTCAAGTGGATCCTTTAGGTTCCCACCCCCTTTCCTCTTTGGGGGTGGAAAAAGAGGCCAATGCTTCTTGTCTCATGAAGCTGGCCGCTTTGCTGCTGTCACTAGCTGGCCATCCCAACAAAACACTACTAAAAGCAGGCACTTCCTAGGAGCTGCTCCATCCAGAGGCCGCCAGTGCAGATTCCAAGAAAGATGCAGAGACACAGGTGTCTTTGGAAACAGTGTCTCCCTGGAGCAAAAGAGGTCAGGAGACACGCTGGGGCTCTTCTAGCAGTTTAAGGTAGACCAGTATCCACACACGGAGGACGCATGCGCTCATCAGAGTATTTGTCAAGGTCTCGGCTCATTCTGCATGACGTGCAGGAGCGCCATCTGTTCTGGAGAAGCAGTGGGTTGATCTCAGGGCTAAGTATCCAATCAGCATCGGTCAAACTCTGCAGAATTGTCAAAATCTAGCCTGCCAGGCTGGATATAGCTGGCTCCCGCACGTCCCATGCTGCACTGGCTTGCCCTAAAGGCTTCTGTTATTCTTCAGCAGGTGTATGACTGAAACACCCTGTTGAAAGAGAGACTCAAATTGGAGAGAGTTACATGCCATCTTCCCACAGCTTTTAAGGGCAGCTACACCCCTACTGCTATATAACAGTGTCCTCGGGAGCCAAAAAATCTGACTGCATTATAGGTGAAACTGCGTTATATCGAACTTGCTTTGATCCACTAGAGTGTGCCGCCCCCCCCCCCACTCCCCCGGAGTACTGCTTTACCGCATTCTAGCCGAATTCGTGTTATATCAGGGTAGAGATGTATTTATTCCTCTTATGGGGCCTGAGTTGAGCAGCTCAGAAAGCAGCAAGACTGCCCTGAAAGGTTTGTGCAGATCGGGTGCAGCAGGTTTGTGTTGAATGTGATGCTTCCAGAGCTCTTATGTCTTCAGTTTCAGAGTTACAGTGTGGTGTCGCCAGAAATGAGGGGCTTGGGGTACAGAGGGGGCTCCAGGCAGCGGGGTGGAGCCAAGAGGTTTGGAGTATAGGAGGAGGCTCTGGGCTGAGGCAGGGGGTTAGGGTGTGAGAGGGTATATGGGCTCTGGGCTTGGGCTTTGAGGAGCCAGAAAGAAGGGGTTCAGAGTATGGGAGGGGGCTCTGGGCAGCGGCTGGGGTGCTGGGTGAGGGTGGGGTGCATGCTCTGTGAGGGAGTTTGGGTGTGGGAGGGGGCTTAGGGCTGGGGCAGGGGGTGCAGGAGGGGGGTGCATGGTGCAGCCTCCGAGACGGAGTTTGGGTGTGGGGGGTCTCAGGGCTGGGGCAGACGATTGGAGTGCGGGGGGTGGTGGTAAGGGGTGCGGGCTACAGGCAGTGCTTACCTTGTGGGGACTCCATGGAAGTGGTGACAAGTCCCTCTGTTCCTAGGCGGAGGCACCCCCTGATGGCTCTGCGCGCTGCCTCCGCCCACAGGCACCACCCCCGCAGCTCCCATTGGCCACGGTTCCAGGCCAATGGGAGCTGGGGAGCCAGTGCTCAGGGTGGGGGCAGCGTATGGAGCTGAAACCCTTGTTACTGCTTCTGGGGAGCTGCATGGCGCCAGGTAGGAAGCCTGCCAGCCCTGTGCCAACTGGATTTTTAATGGACACTAGGGTCTCTATTTGACCAGATGTTCCAGTCGAAACCTGGACACCTGGTAACCCTGCTCATAAACCTTTTGCTTTGGGTATTCACTCTGGCTGTGCCATTGGGTGGCTAGACCATATGGCGTTAGCTCTGCTTCTGGACTGGATGTGTCAGAAAGAGTTTCAAACAGGAGATTGTCTCTGTGGCTGAATAATCCTCTCTGCTAAAATCAGAAATAAATAAATAGAAATAATGCAACTTCCTGGATTTGCAGCTGTTTTCATGAATTCACAGCGTGTATCTGAATGTTCTTGAATAAGGGGGAGTGAGGGAGGGTCACATTTTATAGAATGGGTACGTTTTATAGCGGGGAAATCAGCCATGAACAGATGTTTTAACAAATGGTTAATCAGTTGTTAGGGTCCCCCAGGTCAATAGATTGCTTATAACCATCTATACCACCTACTACTCCTGCTCATAGCATCTGTTCTCTCTCTGTAGGCTCTCCTACCACGCTCATCAATGCAATGTCAGTAGTGCTCATATTAACCCTTTCTAAGCCATACTTAAAGTGTGGCCTGTACAACCTATCAGGCTAGTTCCTTTTTGCATACAAATATTTGCCATGCTGCACCGATGGAAACCCGTGACCCAGAGAGACTAAGGGAGTTGCCCAAGGTCACACAGGGAGTTAGTAGCAGGTCTCCCAAGTGCCACGCTGGTACCATGCTATCCCACCCCTTCCCTCTGGGCTGGACACGGTGCATTGTCTGCCTGTGTTCCTGCTACGTGTTACCAGCCTCATGGCAATCCTGAGTGGAGGGGAAAACAATGCAGCCATTCATTGATCTGCCCACCCCCCCACTCCCGACACACACGCTCTGAGTGGTTTGATCATGTGTTATCTGACAGGCCAGCTATCTGACCCCAGCCACTGTATCAGCCACAAACTGGCAGGAAGACTCACAAGGAGCCAGACCCTCCAGAGAGAGCGCATTGGAGGGAGTCGTTCTACGAAAGAGGCCTGGAGGCAGAGGAAGGAGCCAGTGGCCCAGAGGACCAGCACTGAGTCTGAGGAAGCAGCCCTTAGCTTCTCAATACAGGGTCTCTGGACCAGAGCCCAGAGTAGAGGAAGGGCTGGGGTCCCTAGCTGACCCCCGAGGAAGGGGATGTAAACTCCCCCTTTCCCCCCGTGCAAGGAGGGACAAGGACTGTGGAGTCCAGCCTGGGGCTGAAGGCCTGGAGTAAGGTCACTAGACTGCTGCTCCATTGGACTCTCCATTACCCCGGATGGGGTGGGGATTGTAAGCGGCCTGGCTGGAGGGCTGAGTGGTGAGAAAGGGCAAAGCATTGTGGGCTCGGAGGGACCATCAAACAGGGCACCCGAACATAAGAAGCTTCTGCACCATGCCTGGCCACGAGGGAGTGCACTGGCCGGTGAGTGACCCCTCGGCTGTTGGGCATGTGGAACTGTTGGGCACTAGATGCCAGCACAGCATGAAGAAGGGAAGGGGGGTGTTGTGGCTAATGCCCAGGACAAGGAGTCGAGATGCCTGGGTTCTTTCTTTGACTATCACTGACTCTCAGTTCTTGGGAGCCCGGCCTTAGATCCTTGGGGCTCGATGTTTCAGAGGAGCTGAGCACGTGCAGCTCCTATCGCCTTCAGATAGAGAGGTGGGTGCTTGGCCCTTGTGAAAATCAGGCCTTGGGTGTCTGAACATGTGCATCTGAAACAGACACAAATTTAGAGGCTGCCGTTGAATATTTGAGCCTTACCCTCCGAGTCTCAGTTTTCCATCCATAGAGTGCAGATAGATATTATCTCGAACGGTTGTGAAGCTTAATTCAGTAATGTCCAAAAAGATGCAATAGGGAATAGGAATTCAGACTGTTCATTTTCATTGGTTTTACCAGATACCCATGCTATTTGGATAGCTGAAGATAGGTACTGTAACTATTTTACATATATATGGACTGAAATTGAGGTCTGTAGCTGAGAACTATTGTTCTGTGGACTGAAGACAATTTTAATTATTTAATATCTAACTCTTATGAGAGATCTGCACTGGGTTACAATATCCAGATCACAGGGAGGGGAGCTTGTTGCACATCTGAGTTTATTTTTTCATCCCACGTGATGTAAATTTTCCCCGTAAATTGGAGGAAAAAACCTTCCATTCTGTTTGCTTATGTAGAAGAGAGAAATTGCACAGCTTGATTGGTTAAAATTGTACTAGTGGCTTTAGATAAGATACCTGGATGTTTGTTTTCAGCCAATCAGAGTGCACATGCAAATGAGCACCTCCTGATTGGCTGCAGTTAGCTATTTTATTATTCACCTTCCAGGTGGTAAGTAGCCAGTGATTCATTTTTCTCGCTGACCTTTCGGATTGTTTGCCAGGCCTTTGCTGGAACAAGTGTCTACTTCTGATGAAGACAATCAGAACTGGTCAGATTTTAGCTTCAGATCTCTGTGAGCAGCCCCCTGTGTGTTGTTTTATACTGACCTTCCGGGCCGCCCGGGGTGGGGAGGGCAAGTGGGGCAATTTGCCTTGGCCCCCGCTAGCCCTGGCCCGGCAGCGGTCTGAGTCTTCGGTGGCATTTCAGCAGCAGGGGCACCCTTTAGTTGCTCCGGGTCTTCGGCGGCATTTCGGCAGCGGCGGGCCCTTCGGTTGCTCCAGGTCTTCAGCGGCATTTTGGCGGCATGGGGCCCTTCACTGCTGCCAAAGATGCGGAGCGACTGAAGGGCCCCCCACCGCTGAAATGCGGCCAAAGACCTGGACCGCCGCTGGGTGAGTACAAGCGCCGCAGCTCCCCCGCTTTGCTCCAGGCCCCTCGAATCCTCTGGGCAGCCCTGCTGACCTTACCGCCCAAGCATGTGCATTTCCTGTTTCCCCAAAGAAAACACAAGGAACTTTTTGCTTAATGCAGCTTTCTCTTTGCAATTTCATCAGGCAGAGGACTGTGACATTTTAACCCCCCACCCCCAATTACGCTACATTTCCTTCCCTCGCTCTTTTGTAGTTAAACAGCAGGCTCAGCCTAAAAGGATCCTGCCTCTTAATTCCCATTCTCAAAACCTCTCCTTTGTGTGAAACGAGGGCGAGCACGTGCTCTTGCAGACGATACAGGCTTGGTGGGAAGCTGGTTAGTGGTTTTCCAGACATTGTCCACAACCCCATGACAATTTCATGCTTGATTTTGCAATCGGAGGTAAAGTGAGTCTGTGGTGATTCAATCTCTTCTTAGATGGAGGTCTGAGATTTTCCACCTGCGCCATGGGGAGCAGGGGGTGGGGTAGGTTCTGGTCTGATGCAGGCACGCAGCTCCTTTGGGGTAGCATTGGGGACGCCTGCCATTGGGGGCTGCAGCATTCAGTGTAGTTTTAATCATGAGGCAGACTGGCCTTGGAGACCAAGAGGAGCAAAGCTGCTACTATGGAAGGCGGTGAAGTCTAGTGGACAAGCCACTGGGTGTCAGGAGACATGGGTTCTGGTGATGAAACCTGATGACAGGTGAATCCTGTTATAAGGAGGGTCTTATAGGATCACACTTCACCTGCATGTAATCTTACATAGGAACCAGAATTAGGCCCGTATCTCCTTTGGAAACGGGATTCTAAGGTCCACCAAGCCACTCCAAATGGATCCATTCTTGGCACTCAGCGCCTGCTGGCCTCCTGCAGTTAGCATCTGGCCGGTCTGTTTTCCACTCCCCAGTGACGCGTTTTATGAGAGAGAAGGAACTGAATTAACTTGCCATGGTGCAGAAGCGGCCACATGTTCACAACAGGGGTACGAGGGGTGGGGGTGAATTCCCCGAGGAGCTTTCTTTACAAGAAAGTAATGTGGTGTCAGTAACAATTCCAGTAGTGGGGCAATGGAGGGGAACTTGAAAGCCAGCGTAGAGTGGGGAAGACGAGCCTTTAGGAACTGAAGCACTGAAAACCACTGGGCTTCTGTGATAATGGCATGAGTCGAAGCAGGAGTGGCTGAGTGGGTGTGAAGGGAGAGTTATTGTGCTGGGTTATCAGTCTCCAGCAGCGGCGGGAAGCCCCTCCATGCCATCCCATGCCTCCTAAAAACTCAGTACATTCAGGCCCTTTACACTGCTCTGCAATGTAAAGTGGGTGTAACTCTGAGGCCTGGTCTGTACCGTGGGATTGGACCAGCATAACTATGTTAGAATGGGGATAGATTTCTCATTTTGCCTTTTAATCAATATAGTTATCCCGGAGCAAGCTCCCAGTGTGGACGCACTTTCAGCTGGCATCAAAGTGCCTTATGTACTAGCATAGCTTATTCCCGTTCCTGTGTAGGAAGAGCTATACTGGGAAAAGCACCTTTTTATAACTGCTTCAGTGCCACAAAATTCTACCACTTTAACTATGGTGCTATTGTTAACATCGCATCTGAGCACCTCGCCCTCTTTCATGTATTTATCCTCAGAACACACCTCTCTGAGGCAGGGCAGTGCTGTTCCTCCCATTGTACAGACTGGGACCTGAGGCAGAGAGAGGCTAAGTGACTTGCCCAAGGTCATGGAGGAAGTCTGTGGCAGAACTGGGATTTGAACCCAGCAGTCCCAAATTCCAGGCTGGTGCCACCAACCCTGGATCATCCTTGCTCTTGGTTATTGGCTTTTACGCCTTTGTGTCTGTGCGGTAAATGGATAAGGCAATGAACCAGGGTGTTTCTGGGGAGAACTGTGCTGCAGGATGGTGCTGAGTTCAGGGAGCTGGTGTCTGCTGGAAATTCACAGACCGCATGGCCACAGCACCAAGCCTGTGAGTCTGAGCCTCTCTGTTAATCTGCCTAATTGATAGAAGAGCTTTCCTAATTTATTCCCCCACCTGCGAGCCCTGAGATCCCCGGCCCCACAATGATCCCTTTTCACATTTCTATAGTTGTATCTGGTCCTCTGGTGTGTGACAGCTGGGGAAGGCCAGGGGTAAGGAGGGCTGTTACCGAAATACCCTCCCCCCCCCTTAATTCAGCTCATTGACAGCTCTGCTGTTCCCAGGAGGGGCTTCTGGTGCCCCCCCTGGAGCCCCCCCTGGAGCTGCTACATCAGTTTGGCAGCATCTTGCTCAAGAACTGAATTCAGCTGAGGGACAAGATGTCACCCTCCACTGCCCCTCTCTGGCTCAGGGCCTGATCTGCCGAGGAGTGGAGGGCGCTCCAGCACTGCACAGGACCGGTGTCTCGGGCAGGGGCAGGAGCTCTGGGAATCGGCAGGGGCTGCTGGGAAAGACCCTGAAGTTTCCTGGACTCTACATTGTCCAGGGCCCAAGATTCCTCAGCTGGTTCAGGAATTACCTGCACTGCCGGGCCCCTAGAGCCATGTCTGTTGCATTCCTGCTGCCACCACTAACCATGACCCATCCACTGCCCCCCTCACATGCTAGATTCGGAGCCTCCCTTCCCCAGCCAGAGAAACCCAAGCTCTATTCCCGTAATCCGTCCCCCCGATACAGGAATCCTGGGCTCCTCCCCGCCCCCTCCCCACGCAACATATAATCTCTGGACACCAGTCTCCTTTGCAGCTTCTCTGGGGTTGCTGCCCTCCTCTGCCTCCCTGTTCCTTGCTGCCCTACTCTCCCCAGGCCTGGGCCAGCGTGGCTTGGAATGGGGGAGGGTGAGGACTTGAAAGCAGTCTGGGCTCGCAAGTGGTGTGGGTGATAAAGGCAGGTTCTGACCTTTGCCTGCATCCATTGCACAGAGGCTGGCTGAGCCTTTAATGAACTTCCCAGGAAGCTGCGGGTTTTATGGCTTTCTTTCAACACCCCTGGTTATCGGTGCAGTCCCACTGATCTCTACCATAGGTCACCCTGCTCTGGAGGCCTGACTTTGCAGAGAGAAATGTCAGGCTTCAGAAACCGTGATGTTGCCCTCTGCACTGTTCCCTTACTTATAAAGCCCACTTAGCGGGCAGCGTTCTCGGCCAGCCAGGGGCAGATAACTCTGGGGGAGGTGGGGGTTTGTTGTTCAAAGGATCAACGCCCTGGCCTCAAGTCCCTGCTCTGCCATAGACTCCCCGTGGGACGCTGGGCAAGTCACTTAGCATTCCTGTGCCTTGGTTTGCCCATCTCTTCAATGGCAATAATAGTCCCACTTCCTAGGTGGGTGGTTAAAGTCTGAGAAGTGCTCAGGTACCACAGGCATGGGGTCCAGATGAACTCTTATTATTTATATTATAATCATAAGAATGGCCACACAGAGTGAGACCAATGACCCATCTAGCCCAGTACCCTGTCTTCTGACAGTGGCCAGTGCCAGATGCTTCAGAGAAAATGAACAGAACGGGGCAATTATTGAGCAACCCACCCCCTGTCGTTCAGTCCTAGCTTCCGGCAGTCAGAGGTGTAGGGACACCCAGAGCATGGGGCAGCGTCCCTGGCCATCTTGGCTAATAGCCACTGCTGGACCTATCCTTTGTGAACTTACCAAATTCTTTTTTGAAGCCAGTTCTACTTTTGGCCTGCACAACATCCCCTGGCAATGAGTTCCACAGGTTGACTGTGTGTTGTGTAAAAAGGTACTTCCTTCTGTTTGTTTTAAACCTGCTGCCTAGTCATTTCATCAGGGGACCCCTGGTTCTTGTGTTATGTGAAAGAGAACAGGGAAGTGTTATTTAGCCTTTCTCCAAACCCTTCATGATTTTACAGAAGCTCTATCATATTCCCCCTCAGTCATCCCTTTTCTAAGCAGAACAGTCCTTGTTCCATACCCCTAATCCAGATCCTTGGGAGACTCCACTATTTACCTCTTTCCACTGGGAAAACTGGATGTTTATTCTTACTCTTTGTTTCCTGTTGTTCCATGAGAGACCCTTTTTATCTCTGGATGGCCTGCTTTGCTTAGGAGCCTTTGGGGTGTGAGTCCTGGTCTGAGCTTTCTGAAAGTCCAAGTATGCTATAGTCCCGTGCTTGTTGACACCCTCGAGAAATGCTACTTTAAAGACAATTTTACTTTTGTGTCTTTTGCTAGTTGCTCTTCAAATGCTTTTTTTGGCCTGGCTAATTGTACCTGACTTGCCAGAGTTTATGCTCCTTTCTGTTTTTCGCCCTAGGATCAGCCTTGCAGTTTTTAAAGGATGCCTTTTTGCCTCCAGCCGCCGCCGCCTTTATTGTGCCGTTTAGCCACGGTGGCATTTTTTGGGGTCCTCTTACTGATTTTGCTTATTTGGGGCATATGTTTAGTCTGAGCCCTTATTATGGTGTTTCTAAATGGTTTCCATGCAGCTTGCAGGCATTTCACCCTTCCATGCAGCTTGCAGGCATTTCACCCCGTGACCGTTCCTTCTAATTTTCATGTAGCTAGCTTCCTCATTTTTGTGTAATTCCCCTTTGGAAGTTAAATGCTGCTGTGGTGGGGGTTTTTTGGTATTTCCTCCCCTACAAGGATGTTACATTTAATTCCATTGTGGTTGCTGTTTCTTAGCAGTTCAGCTCTGTTCACCTCGTGGACCAGATCCTGTGTTCCACATAAGACTAAATCAAGAGTTGCCTCCCCCGTAGTGGGGTTCCAGGACAAGCCGCTTCAATAAGCAATCATCAGTGGAGTCTAGAAATTTGACATCTGCATCCCATCTTGAGGTGACATGTAGCCAGTCGATATGGGGGTAGTTGAAATCCCCCATTATTAGTGGGTATTCTGTTTGTGTAGCCTCTCTAACCTCCCTGAGCATTTCACAATCACCATCCTAGAGGCCCTAGTGTGATGGACACACGTAGTAAGAGAGAGTCCTTGCCCCAAAGCACGTCTAGTCTAAACAGACAAAGGATGGGAGGGAAAACTGAGGAACGGAGCAGGGAAGGGACATGGCCAAGCGCACGCAACAGGGCAGGGGGCAGAGTCAAGAATAGAAGCTAGGTCTTGTGTTTCCCAGGCTCGTGCCCTGTGCACTAGGCCACACAGCCTCCCACAGCTCTGGCTGTCTCTTGATTATTGAGATAACGGGGGCCACAGTGGTACCAAAGAGAGCCAGAAAACCCTGTACCCTTCCCCCCTCTCTCCCTTGTCAGTCAGGGTAGGGGAAGAGGCAGCTCCTTTGCAGACCTGCTTTCGCAGGCCCTGGGTTAAGACCCTTTGCCCTGACAACCCACATGGCTTCTTAAGCAGCTCCAGACACCTCTCCAAAGAGGAATCATCCCAGGCAGCCAAGCTGGAGCTTGGGGCCCGGCATATCGGTTACACGGTTAATGTGCTAATCCGCCAAGGCGCAGTCTGCGGCCCCACAGTACGTGCCCTGCTGAGATACCTGCTAATATTTATAGGCCTGCAGCAGTCCCCGAGGCCTCGGCTCTGCTGGCAGTTGCTCAGAATGGTCATTGAGAAAAGTGAAAGGCGCTTGGCAAGGCGTGGGATTCGGCAAAGCCCAGGCTGCTTAGGGAATGCATCGCCCAGCACTGTGCTCCCAGCTTGTGGGGTGACCGGGGCGTATGGGTCAGCACTGCAGGGGGGTGGGGAGCTGCAGCACCTGAATCTGTACCCTGGACAGGGAGGGGAGAGATGTATCTTGGGGGAGGGGAAATAACACAGGAATTCTGGGTTCCCTTCCCCCCCTAAAACTTTGATGGACCCTGATGTCCTGAGTTGGTTTTTGATGGGGCTGCTGCACTTCCCAGCTCCTCCCTTCCATGCCAGACCTGGACCTGATCCTACAAGGAGTTAATGTCTCCTGGCTGGTGTTGAGGGAGCAGAGCACCTCCTCGGGGACGCTCCAGACCTTGGCAGATCAAGTCCTGTGTTTCTGCGGTTGTGTTCAAAGCCGCATCCCCCAAGCCCATTAACATACCCTACTGGGCTGCCCTCACCGAATCTGCTGCCCTCGTGCCCTGCCAGATGTGCAGCCCATGCCCCAGACCTTCTTCCATGCAACCAACCGGCATAGAGCCATTAAATGTGACTAATGGTTTCTCGTCCATTGCATCTCTAGATTCTCTGTATTATTTAACGTGTGTCTGTAGCGTCAAGGGCCATGTGGCACCTGACCCAGAGAGCGCAGAGACAGACCCCACCCTAAAGCAACAGAATGCTGGAGATGAAAAGAGGGATAGACTGAGAGAAGGATTAACAGAATAAGGCTATTAACAGTGCAGCAGGCTGGTTCACAGCTAGCAGCAGTAGTAAGCTATTACCTAAGCTGGACACAGTTTTCTCCATTGGAACTCTTCTGGGATTTCAGCTATAAATAAACTTTTTTCTGAAACGTGTGTCTGCTTTTCCCCCCACCCGAATTAAAAATGAACTCCTCAAAGCCAAAATATTTCCATTTTTTCTATTTCAATGAAATGTCACAACCTTCAGTGAAAACATGGGGGAGAATTAGGTTTAGCTGAAATTTTCCACAGCAGCCAAGCCATAGTTTCGGAGGAGTCCTGCTGTTATTCTCTGGGGGTTTTGTTTCTGTTCTGCATCGGTTCTTAACCCGCGCTCATGGCCGCTGTATCTGAGCACCTTCCACTCATGTGTTACACGGCGTGATTCACATCCATCATGAGTGGCTCGTTCTCTCCTCCACTCCCTCGGGAGGGAATCGCGTGCAGTGGAGTCTCTTGTTTTGGTAGGGTTAGCTTTTTTTTGCTGTGTGTTCTGCTGGCTCTCAGCCTGGTTGCTAGGCAACTCAGCAAGCTCACCTGGACCCGATGAGCTCCCTCCAAACGGTTGCGTTTCCTGACGGGGCTGGGGAGCCAGAGGTTTGCTGCGTGAGCCTCGCCATGGCAGCACGCAGCCCACTCAAGGCATAACGTGCCCGCAGCTGCTCTCACTTTCGCTTCCTTGCTCCCAGCCCAGCTCCTGATCCAGTTCCTGCTGCATCCCCAACCTCTCTGCTCCGTCTTGGTTTCTGACTCTTGGCTCCATCCTGAACTATGATTCCAGCTCATCCTTCAGCTTGAGTTTGGCTTCTGACTCCAGTTCAGAGCTTAGTCTTGGCCCCTGGACCCTGACTCCAGCTTCACCCTTGGGCCGGTGCCTGGTTCCTGAATCTACGCTTGTCACTCCCCAAAGTGCACCACAATCCCCAGGCAAGGTCCTGCTCCACCCACTAGCTAGGCCACCCTGTGGCTTACGTTTGGTAAGGAAGGCAGGTCAAAGAAATTCACCTTGCACTTGAAACAGGGGATGGGGTGGTCCTTAGTTCCTTGGGGAGTTCCCTCCATTGTCTCCCGCACAGACAAACTGCCTGGGTTGTAGAGCGTTTCCATTCTGCCATTGGTGCACGTGCGGACCAGTCATTAAAGGAGGACCCGAGACGCTGGTGGGCGACACACTGGCAGTAGGCTGGTGCAGTGGTTGTTTCTCTCTAGCTTGTGAAGCAGCCTTCGCTGTATTTCACACGTGCTTGCGCTTTAATCAGTTCCTCTGACGGATGTGTGGCAATAACAACTATTAATCAGCTACGCGACTACCGTGCAAAAACTCTAACCAGCATTGGGACCCAGCTTCCAAAACGTGGTTAAGAATTTAACGTGGCTTTCGATCCTTTGCCTCCCCAGGCCTGCAAGGCCTGCTCTCATCAATCACATCTGGAATGTGCTCCGCTGTCAAACGATGGGTGTGGTCCCAGGCGAAAAGCTGGTGCAAGTATAAATTGAGGTTGCATTAGAAGCCTTGCATAGATCTTCCTGTCACGGCTTATAAAAACATCCCCCCGTTGTGTATTGCTAAGACCCCTTGCAGCATGTAATGCCCCTGTGCCTTGCTTCATTAATCTTGTCTGGTTTACAATAGCATTAGCGCCTTGTATTGTGTAAGGCTTGGATGTAGGGTGGGAAGAAGGCGTCTTGCATCAAAGGATCCCTTTGCAGAAAGGAGGGGAAGGGGCTTCTGTCCCTACGGTCTCATCGAGCGTGAAATTCACTCTCCCGGGAGGTGTTGGCTTTAAGATGCTTTGTAAATAAGGTTGGTAGATTCTCCAGGCCGGATCCAATTTATAAAAGCGGGGGGGGCTTGCGGACACTAAAAGCCTCGGTGATCCCATTGGGATGCTCTTTGAGCAAATACGGGGCACCACAGTGGAGTGCTTGCAGGCAAAGCAGCATTCCTGTGTCATGAAGGAGCTGATGAAAACCTGCGCCAGCCACAACAGTCCAAGTTAATGCTGAGCTCCTGCCTTCGGGGCAAGGTGAAGTCTTTCATGCCAGGCAAACTGCCATTCATGTGACACATGAAGGAGGATGGTCCGTGGCTGTGGGACTAGCCTGGGCCATGGGAGTCCTGGGGTTAACCTACAGGTTACCAGTGGGATTCAAACCTGGAACCTGCAGCTGTAAAAGAGGGCAGGTCTCCCACTTGAGCTAAAGGAATAACTCCAATAGCTGGTAGCTGCAGGAGACCAGTATCCACTAGTGGAGGATGCAAGACGCATTTGGTTAGCATGAGTTACAATCACTGTTGGTATTTGGGGGCCCAGTCGTGAACCAGGACTCCACAGTGCTAGGCACTATCTGCACACAGAACCCTTTATACGCTAACAGAAACACCAAGTGAGTGAGATAATGGCATTTATTGGAACAGCTTTTGTCCAATAAAAGAGATTCTCTCACCCAGCTTGTCTCTCAAATATCCTGGGACCAACAGGTCCACAGCTACTCTGCATTATGCACTAATAGGAACCAGTGTCCTAGGGGCCTCTTTATTGCCCTGTCTTGGTAGTTGAAGCTCTTTGGGGTGGACTCAGAGCCCAGATCCTCAATCGGAATTAGGTCCCTAAATCTCTTCGACAGGGCCGCGCTTCCATTAGGCGACCCTAGGTGGTCGCCTAGGGCCCCAGGATTTGGGAGGGCGGCATTTTGTGCACTCCCCATGGGGCGCACGGGAGCTTCCGGTTCCACTCCCATCACACCGCCGAAGAAAGACCTTCTGCCGACGTGCCGCAGAAAACAGCGGCAGGCAATTGAGCAGCTCAATGACTGCCACTGTCGCCTGCGGCATTCTGCCTAGGGCGCCAGAAACGCTGATGCTGCTCCTGCTCTTCGAGACTCTCTGGGCCCAGCTCGATGTGTCTTGCACGCTGTGCTCAGAAGGCGAGCGATGCTTTACAGATAACGGGACAGGATCTGTCTTCTTGCTTGGGAGCTCTGGGGCCGTGGTTTTACGGTGACGTTTTCAATCTCTGAAGCGTTCAGAGTGGGTTGGACGGAGGCGGCAGCTCAGTTTCATTTAATGTAGCAGGCTTTTGGGGTCATGTTAGAAACAGACAGAGGGGCAAAGGTCCCACCAGCTGGTGTAAGTGACTGACACTCTTGCTGCGCGGGGAGAGAGGGAGGCGATATTAATAGTTCAAGCAGTACTCCGACACCCACACACTCTGCAGCTAATGAGCGCTACGTGCACCAAAGATTCGCTGTGTTCCCTCTACCAGCTCGCAGGCTTCCCTTGCTGCAAACAGCTGCTGAGAAACGCTTGCATGAGCCATGAAGGAAACAGCTGTGAAAGGGAATGAATCTCTGTGCTGTGTCAGGTCACCCCCTCCCTTGACAGCTTTACACACGGTCTGCTGCAGTGTATTGTTAAAGAAAAGGAGATTCTAGTGCCCAGCTTAACAAAGGATCCTCCATAATAACTAGTCTGGATGAGTCCCTGAATGCACCCTTATCCATGGGACCTCATCAGTGGAGCTTTGCCATGCAAACGGCTGGGGCTTGCTGCTGCTGTTAGATGTACTGTGGTAGTGCCCGGCTGCCCCACTTGGGGATCAGGGCTCCATTGTGCAGGGAGCTGTACGTTCATCTAACATAAGATGCTCCCTGCCCCAAAGACCTTACAGTCTGGATATGTTGAATTCTGTCCCCTGTCTTGGTAATTGGGATCATCACATAATGATCTGGAGTGTTTGCCATTAAAGGGACAAGGTGGGAGAAGGACTCTTTTTTTATAGAACCAACGCCTGTTGGGGAGAGAGCTCTTCTGCAGGTGTCGGCTCACAAACGTGTCTCTCTCATCCACAGAAGTCGGTCCAATAAAAGAGATTGCCTCTGCCTCACCCTCTCTAATACGCCCTGACCAACAGTGCTGCATATGCTTAAAGGTGTTTGGCTGCCCAGGGCTTGCTTTGCTAACTGCAAACAATCTGGAACCCTTTCCAGTTAACTTACCGTCTTTCACTCTTTTTAAAGCCGCAACGCAGCTGCAGGTCATGACGTGCTTGCTGCCTATTCTTGGGGAGGAAATGTTACTGCTCTTCACCTAAGCCATGCAAAGTGTGTGCCCAGAGAGCGTGTTAATTACAGAGAGCAGGGGTCATGCCACCGGCGCTTCAGCTCTGCCAGCAAGCAGCAAAAAGTCAATGGCTGCTAGGGCTCCTGCGACCGGCGATGGCCCACAGAGCCGGGCAGCAGAATGACTTTTGCCTCCTGCCAAAGAAGGACTTGATCGCGTGGGGACCGAGGGCTGTGGCCCCGATCCTGCTCCCATTCTCGATGCTAAGCCCATGCTTATGGTTGGGGATTTCAGATCCCTACGGTAGCCAGGCGCCCGACTCCTGAACTGGCTCCCCTTGTCATTTGGGCGCTTAATTCCACGATGCTCCAGCTGAAGACCCACCCCAAATGAGTGCTACCGTCCCACGGCGTACCAGTGCACCGCACATTCAGCCTGGCTTAGACGTCAAGCTCTTTAGGCCAGAGACTGTGCTGCCGCTCGTACATCATCAGCCTCTAACACACAGCTGGGGATAAGCCCCCGCCCCTGCCCTTTACGTGGTTTCTGGGAGTCTCTAGGAGCAGTAACCTGATGTTGCCAGAATGGACCAATCGATGGCATTATCCCGGGAGCTATCTATGGTCCCCATGATGATAACATTGGAGCCCCTCCCAATCTCCCAGCCCTCCTGTGAAGTGGGGCATTATGGGAACCGTTATCCCCATTTTACAGATTGTGATCTGAGGCACAGAGAGATTAAGTGACTTGATCAAGGTCACATAAGCGAGTTCGGTGGGTCTTGCCCACATGCTCAGGGTCTAACTGATCACTGTATTTGAGGTTGGGAAGGAATTTTCCCCCATGTCAGATTGGCTGAGACCCTGTGGGGGTTTTCCCTTTCCTCTGCAGCATGGGGCAAGGGCCACTTGCAGGTTTAAACTACTGTAAATGGCGGATTCTCTGTAACTTCAAGTCTTTAAACCATGATTTGAGGACGTCAGTAACTCAGTGGAGGTTAGGAGTGGGTGTGGGAGGTTCTGTAACCTGTGATGTGCAGGGGGTCAAACCAGATGAACACAGTGGTCCCTTCTAACCTTACAGTCTGTGAATCTTCCAAGCCATAACAAACAGCTTAACCACTGGGCCACGTGGTGGAGACTCATGTAAAGAAGTATTTGCTCACCTGCTGTTATCTCCTCTTCCCCCTTCTAATCACCACTCCAAACCACAGCCGTGCAAATGGTTTAAAACCAGCAAGTATCGCAGGCTGCTGTGCGGCTGTGCCTAGACAGGGAGCAGCGTTTATAACTCTTGTTGCATAGCAGGAAAACCTAGAAGCTAAAGGAAACCGGGTGGGTGAGACAGCGACCTGGCTGCATTTCAGGACTCTGCTTCATGCAGCCTCCCCCATTTCACCACTGCCTCTGCTCGCCAGCTGACACAGCAGTGGAGCTAAAGTGTCTCTCATAATAAACAATCTGCCGTGTTTCCTACCTACTAGGCCAAGCGCCGTCCAGCACGTTTAACTTCCTCTGACACGGGGCGGGCTGGGCAATGCAGGGCCAGGCTCTCCGGGCCTCTCCCTGTGGGGGATGCACTGACATGCGGGTGTTTGTCATGTTCTCCCACCCCGGGTGCCTTGCGAGTGATCTCTTCTCTTCCTTCTCTGTGCACAGCTGTACGAGCTGGATGGCGATCCCAAGAGGAAAGAATTCCTGGACGACCTCTTCAGCTTTATGCAGAAGCGAGGTGAGCCTTGCAGTATTGTCCTGGCGAGCTTGCACTAATGCGCATGTGTGTTCCCTGTCCCCTCGCCACCTCAGGTGAGATTCAGAGCTCGAGGAGCCCCATGTTTTATTTTCTTGCTTAATATTATTGCCTCAAGGTGAAAGCTCTCGCTGGCCGAATCGTAGAATATCAGGGTTGAAAGGGACCTCAGGACAAATCCCCAACTAAATCATGAACATGAACCTCGCTGCACATGGGGCTCAATCCTGCTGCATTGAAATGGGTGGCACCTCTGTCCCCGCTGACTTCAGTGGAGCAGGATTGGGCCCCTCGTTCCAGTGGCTTTGCTTTCTTGACTTTTCATTCTTTGGGTCTTGTTTTGCCAAAGCCCTACATACGACCCTGCATTATCAGTTTGATATTCCCCTGTCCCTGCTTCTGGGCAAGCGCCTCTCCCTTCTTAATTGGGGTTTGTTTCCTTATTTCCCGCCCCGTTGTAACGGAGACCCTTGCCTGCTGTGCACGGATGCAGCATCCTTGATTTCGTCACTGAGCAGTAATTTGCTCCCTTGTCTCTTCTGCCCATCTATCCCGCTGTGCATCTCTTAATAGTTTTGAGTGGATGCGATGCTGCATCAGAAACTTTGCTACCAGGATTGATAAGCGGCTGCTAGAATCCCTTTTCCTCCCGTGCAGCTTCACTCCATAGGTAGAATCCACGATTTCCAGCCGCTCCTTCAGAGCCCTGATGTGCTTTTCAAACATGCTTTTGGCTCGGGAGCAGGGAGCTGGTGCATTCACGCTGAGCAATAACAATCAACAGAGTCAACACAGCAAAGCGACTCCGTGGCAAGTGCCATGGCGCGGACAAAAAATCCGGGCTGATATTTTCTAAAGCAACTAGAGATTTTTATTTCATGCCTCCTTTTTCAGAAGTGCCGAACTGGCCACTGTCTGAAAATCAGGTCCATTGAAGGTGTCTCAAGTCAGGCACCCCAAATTGCGTGTCACTTTTGCCATATCTAGGCTTATGACATTAAAGGGGCGCTGTCAAGTTAGGAATATATATATATTTAATTCCCTTCTTTGATACAAAAACACCTGGGATGATTAAATCTGACAGAGTTTGAGCCAGTTTTGCTGGTTGGTTTGTTCACTTCCTGCATTTCTTAGTGTGGACAGTGGAAATAGATGAACCACTTTCACTTTGCTTATCAGTTTTGAGCGGCTTTCTTGTTCAGGCTCCTTTTGCGGGAGCCTGGCCCCTGCAGCCTTTGGGTTGTGTCAAACTGCTTCCACTGGCCTTTAATTTTGTTTTTGTTTTTTTAAAAAAAAAGTGAGAACATTTCTACAGACCTTAAAGCTTCACAGCAGCAGAATCCCAGCAGTTGTAGTGTTTGACAGAACCTAAATTTGGTCCAGATCTCTGCACAGGGGTGAAATACGTGCCCATGCAGCGAGGCTACAGTCTGGCTGGACTTAGATCCTTAGCCAGTATAAATTAGCTTAGTTCTGCTGACCTGACTAATCTATACCAGCTGAGGATTGGGCCCCTAGAAATCAATAGGATTGCTTCTATACTGCACCAAAACAAGCAGTGACCATACATGAGCATAAACCCCTTGAGCACCATCTATGCCACAGAACAACCCTTGGGGGGTGAAATTGGCCCTAGCATAACTTCCCCACACATCCAAGCCAGAACACCGAGCGGAGCTTTAGGGTACAACCTGGTGGGAAGAAAATCTAAGTTTTCCGCAGGACGTCAAGCCAATATTTCTGCTTTTGGGGTAGTGAGGGACTTCCAAGATGTGAGTGTAAATATGAAACTGCTATTGGTGTAGGAGAGAGGCTTAGCGGGGAGCATATGGGAAAGGGGATCAAGGAGAGCCTTCACCGTGAAAGACAGTGCACCGGCCCATCCTCTATGGGCTAGAAAAGCAGAGCAGGAAATCTTGCGGCACATACAGAGATGCCAGCTCCGAGACGCCGGTGCGTGTGACTCTGTACCGAGGGTCTGGTGCCCTGCACTGAAGTCACTTGTGTCCATGTGCACCGCTGGCCTCTACCGGATGGAATCGGAACTGTCAGTGTGTGTGTCTTAGGCCCCTGAGCCGCTCACAGGTTACAGAGAGTCTCCTTTAGCTCAGCCTGTGCTCCTGGAGCAGGAGAATCTGAATTCTACGCTGGGCGTAGCATGCAGTGTAAGGATAGCCAGGAACTCACAAGTGCCCCAGGTCTGGGATAATATCTTGCGGGGATAAGACAGGGCAAGTGGGAGTGAAAAACAATAGACCAGCTCACGGGGGCCCAAAGTAGAACTAGCGCTTGTAAGGTTTTTGGGTCAGGGGCTGTCGTCTTGTTTTGTTTTTGTACAGCAGCCTGGGGCTTGTAGGGGAGATGGGGGGGAAGGTTGAGCCCAGCTGGTCTCAAACCTTCCCCTTTGAGAGGGATGGTGGCAGGACGGAGGTATGTTGAGGGGGAGAAACCGGTCCCCATCTCCCAAGCAGCCATGGGTCAGAGAGGAGATTTCCAGCCAGCCGCTTCAGAGATGCAAAAACGACTCTGCAGCTGTATTTACAATGGCCGAGGGGGGGCCTGTTTGCCTCAGTGGCGGGCTCAGGTTCCCAAGGAAAGCAGATGGTGCTGCCGCTTGCGTGGGGCCTTTTGTCAAGCAGGCAGCATCTAGGAAACGGGGAGGGGGGGAAGAATCGGCCAAGTTTACTTATTCCATCCTCTGGGTCCTCTCCCAGCCCCTGGCGCTTCCACAAACAATGCAGCCAGCAAGGTGTGGACTCTCCTCGACTGGGGGAGGGAAGGGAGGAGCCCCAGCGATTGCAGGGCTGAAATCAACACGTTTCCAAGGCAGGAAAGGTCACCCTCCAGAGCCGAGCGGCTGGAATTCGTGGAGGATATTGTTACTGTGTGCAGGAACCTTGGAAAGCTGGTCTCGGAAGCTAATTTCCCATGGTCGGAGGGAAAGTTTTGGGGAGCATAGGAGGACAGGGTTTGATTTCATCCTGTAATAATTAATACTTTATGTAATACTCTTCAGCGGTGGCTGTTAAAGCTCCTGAAAGAGCATCGCTGTTGCCATTTTCCAGAAGGGCTGAGAGATGGAAACTGAGGCACAGAGTGGCTGTGACTTTCCAGAGGGTCACCCACAGGCCTCAGCTGAGCCAGAAACAGAACTCAGCAGTTCCGATTCCCAGCCCCATGCCCTCACCACTCAACCGCGCTGCCTGCCAAAACCACTGTGAGGAGGATGCCAAAAGCAGATTGCACGGGTGTGTTGGCAGAATATAGTGGAGAACAATGCGAGGTGGTGAACAGCAGGGGGGCAGGCTGAGATTACGTGGCAGTGCTAATCCTGGAGGGAAGGTGGCTGGTCTGACCATGAGCATTGAGCTTGCAGAACAAATTCACACCTCTTGGAATTACCTAGCAAGGCTGCTGTGGAGGATGACCAGGTACAGGCTAAACACGAGACCTGTGTGTTTGACATGCTTGGATGTGCTCATGCTTGGCCTCGCCCTCCTCAGAAATCGCACCCAGGTCCTGGGGAAATATGTTTAGCCTTATTGGAGGAAAAAAGCCACTGGATATTCTATTGGGCTGGCACATCGATTATAAACTCCCAAGTGAAACCTCATGCAGGTGCTGGCAGATTCATCACAACATTGCTTGTGCAAGTCAGCAAATAACAACTATCATAGAATATCAGGGTTGGAAGGGACCTCAGGAGATCATCTAGTCCAGTGGTCCCCAACCTTCTTCATCTGGCAGGTGCCAAATGACGGGCAACTGAGGACTGTGGCTGGCGGATGAGCATCTGCCAAAATGCTGCTGAGAAGCAGCAACATCAATAGGCATCGCTGTTGAAAATCGGTGGCATTTTAGTGGTGACGCTGCTGCTTGTCCACTGGTGCACATAGATGCCTTGGTGGGTGCCATGGCACCCATGGGCACTACTGATCTAGTCCAACCCCCTGCTCAAAGCAGGACAAATTCCCATACTTTTTTTACCCCAGTTCCCTAAACAGCCCCCTGAAGGATTGAGCTCACAACCCTGGCTTTAGCAGGCTAGTGCTCAAACCACTGAGCTATCCTTTCCCCTTCATGCAATGTACAGGCTAAGCGTGGCTGGGGCTCATCAGTGGCAGACAGCCACCATAAGCTGCTCCCAGCAAACAGGCTGAGACTTTCACATCAAGTGGGCTGTTCCGGGTTATCTGCCCAGGGATCAGAGTGAGGGCTGGGAAGCTCTGTGTTGAGAAGATGAGGCAGACATTTCAGGCTTAGCACCTTTTCCTTGTCAGTCTGTGACTGCTTGGGTGAACTCTTTCTGCTCTGGTGCAGTCTCTGTGATGGGCATGAGCAGTGAATGGACAGGGCCAGATTCAAGTGTAGGGACTACAGGCCCTTGCCTAGGGCCCGGGCTCCCGAAGACACGTGATGAGGTCCAAAATCTCAGCCTTCAAGGCAGCAGGGGCCCAGCAGATCATCTAGTCTGACCTCTTGTGTAGCCCTGGCTGCCAGCACCCACCCACAGACCCAGCAGCGGGAATTAGGGCAAAGTATTACAGCCCCCAGGAGACTCGACTTTGAGGTGCCACAGGCAGAGAATAGGATGCTCACGGTGCTCAAGGCCCCTGTAATGGCAGGGAAGCGATTAAGTGAGATGTGCCCCAATAATCCCGGCAAGTGACCCGCACCTGCATGATGCAGAGGAAGGCAAAAAATCCTCAAGGTCATTGTCAGTTTGACCTGCGGACAATTCCTTCCCAGGCCCACATATGGGGATTGGTTAGACTCTGAGCCATGTGAGCACCAACCAGCCAGCCTTAACATTGCTAGCAATCTTAAGAGTTGAAAAGGGGACCTAAGTGTATCTGACGCGGGAATGTGTGCCTGAGTCTGCAGACAGCCTGAACTAAGAGGTGTGAACTGTCCAATTCAGCCTCGTGCTGAGACCTGCTGCTTAGTCCAAGTAGGGGCAGGGCTATGGCGGGCGTAAGGGTGGGAACATGGGAGCTAGGGACTTGGGTTGTGGGCTGGTTGCTGTTCACAAGGGTTCAGAACAACCTGGGTTCCTCTGAGACCCTTCCCCATCACCAGGTTTCAGAGCCTGAGCTCCAGCCACACCCTGGATGTCTACCTTGCTATTTTTAGCCCTGAGTGCCCAAGTCAGTTCACCCAGGCTTTGAGACTCATGTCATGGGTCTGTTTTGGCCCGGTAGACATACCCCGGAAGCCTCAGCTCCTGGTTAGGGACCAGAATAAGTGACCAGATTTTTAAATAAACAAAGCACATTCTTTTGAAAATCTGACCCATAAGGTTAAAACACTGAGCTGGGTCTCAGGAGATCCAGACTTCATTTCCAGCTCCGCCACGGTCTCCCTGTGTGACCTTGAGCAAGTCACTTAATCTCCCTTCCCCATCTGTGAAATGAGGAGGAGAAGTCCGTTTCCTCTCTCTTGTCTGTCTAGACTGTAAGCTCTTTGGGAGCAGGGACTGCCCTGTGGTCTGCGCATGCACAGCGATAGGGCTCTGATCTCTTATGGCCTCAAGGTGCTGCCACCGTATCAATAATCTCTGTTGCTGACAACAGCTGCAGTTGAGCAAGCTTTTCCAGGGACAAACCGTGATCAGTAACATTTAAGTAGCTGTGGTTTAACAATACCCTCCTCCACCGCTGGCCTGTTTCCCTTTTTCCGGGGAGCAGCCATAAATTAGCAGCATCACCACAGGGTGGGGATTTTGTTTCTTGCTTTTAAAAAGGCAATAAATCAATAATGGAAGAGGCGGGAGAGGAGAAATCCTCCTTGGCTTTCCCGCCCCGACTTCAGACTTTGCCACCTCCCTCCCCCACCCTTTGCACCCTTCCCCTCTACAATAAACCAGAGATCAAGACACCCCCCAGCCCTCCCCCGGCTTGTCTGATTGAATCATCGGCATGATTCTTCAGGCAGCTATTGATGAATGGATGTATTACAGCCCACCCCCTCCCTGACTATATGTGGTCTCTCTGCCGCTTTGTATAAACATCCTGTGTCCGCACTTCCCCGCCCCTTTCCCATCCACTCTCGGCCCCAGCTCTGCACGAGGGTGGTAGGTGCAGAATGATACTGGCTGGAACTAGCTGTTTGCTAAGTGTAGCATTAAAGCTGAACACGTGATTCATTGCAGATGACTGTTCTACAGATGGGGAAATTCGTCCACAAACCAATTGTGTGTGTATGAGAGAGAGAAGAGAGTGTGTGTTGTGTTGTTTGGTTGTCATTATGATGGTGGTTTTTTTCTTTGACAAATGTCTGTTCTTTTCCAGCTTCTGACTGGGTCCTGCGCCAGTGTTCGTAGTGTGCCCCTTCAGAATTGGCCAGTTCAATCCAGGGACTGCCTGCAGTTCTAGTCTTAGACCGGGCTCCTCACCCGAGTATCCGAGCGCCTCCTAGTTGTGTACTAAGCCATGCAGCAGACATCCCTCCCGTAGTGGCTGTGACGCATGGGCAGCGGAGTTGGTCGGGTTTTTTTTAGTACATACGTTGCTCTGTGTCGATGGTTGCGAAGGCTGGTCAGAGATAACACGCCTGGCACTTGGAGTGGAAGGTGGGGAGGTTTGGGATGCGCCGTTGTGCCTGAGGCAGCTTGTGCCATGGTCCGGGACCAGCCACCGCAGACGTTCTGGCTCTGGCACAGCAGGCTCGGCTTCTGGCCCCTGATTGGACGATGTAAGACCAACGCGTCTGGTGCCAGGACGCCTGTTGGCACACGAAGGCCCAGCTCTGCTTGCGATGGGCTGGATCAAGCTGTACGGAGCTGGACTCAGTAGAGGGCTGGAGTGGGGCAGATCCTTCCCTCAGTGCCCACGCACCACAAAGCAGCGGCTGCCCTCCCGTCCAGCTACTGCTGCAGCCCAGGATTACAGTGCTGCCTCCTTGGGATCGGGCGTCACTGTCTGACCCAGGTTGGCCACATCCCAAGGACGTGATCCAAACCCGATTAATGTCACAGGCAGCTTTTCCCCCCTGACTTCAGCGGGCTTTGGATCAGGTCCTAATTCTCCTTCCCTCCCCTGCCGTGAGCCGGGATCCAACCAGGCGCCAGGCAGCTGGGTTCAGGGACATGCAGATCCCTTGCATGGGGTTCTAGTGTCATCCCCCACACACATGCCTTTTGCTGAGGTCAGGGACCTCTGCCTGCACAGGGGCTGGGGCAGCTTCAACCCATTAGGTTGGAACCACGTGGTCCATCCATCGCGGCCTGTAAGCTTGATGGGCAGAGACAGTCTTGCATGCAATGTTGGCACTCACCCCCACCCCTTGTTTAGCCCTATGGGGGAAGTCAGTCTCAGAGGGCCATCAAACCCTAGAGCCCCAGCTGCCATTGATACACTAATGATGCGAGGTCTGCAGAGATCTCACTGTAAGAACGAGCTTGCGACCATGTGAGTCTGATCCGGACTGAGCTCACTGCACCTCCGTGGTGTCAAAGGGAGGCACTGTACTGGGGTGGGGTGAACAGTGGGGACTGCACCCTCTTGGGGAAGCCCCTGTACTGCTTATCTGATTTCTCGTATCATATAACTGAGGGCGCCTTGCCCATCTCATCCGTTTGTGTCTCTCTCAGACACACACAGACTCTTTCTCTCTCTCTCTCACAGCTCAGGGTACGGGTCCCACTGGCCTGGATCTCCCAGGGCAGGTGTGGGGAAAAGCTAGAGCCAACCTGACTTTTCTCAGCCCTCAGAGGGCCTGATCTAAAGTCCACTGGAAAGGTTCCCATTAGCTTTGGCTCAGACGCTCTTTGCTCTGCATTGTAGGAAACTGGGGAGCCAAGGGGGTTTTCTTTTCTTTTTGGAGGGCGAGTGGGGGAGAAGGTTGTTTTTTTTTCTTCCATGGAAAAGTTTGTTTTCCAATAAAAAATGCAAACTTCAAATCCTTTCTCCCCCCTTTTCTCACCTCCTTCCCACTTTCCTGCAACAAATGGGAGAGGAGACAGCCTGGGTAGGGGGCTCATTGACAAAACAACACAGGTTTGGCTTTAAAAGCAAAAAAAAAAAAAATTGAAAAACTGGAACATTCCAAACAGAATGAAAATGTTGATGAAAAATCTTGTTCACGTTTTCTGGAGGGAGAGGGGTCCCCAGAGACTTTTTTTTTCTTTTTAGGCTCTTTTTCATTGAAAATTGTTTTTGAAAGAAAAACGACCAAATGTAAGATCTTTCTTAGACAGTCAGCTCTGCGGGCCGGGCCCTCCCTCCTGTGTTCTGAGGGTCACCAGGCACGCTGTTATTAATTATTTGTATTACTGAGGTACCTAGAAGCTGCAGTCCTAGACCAGGGCTGCATTGTGCTAGGTGCTGCAGCCCCTCTCTAAAAAATTTACAATCTACGTATAAGAGAAGAAAGAAATGGATGAAGCTGGGGGAGGGGAGCACAAGAAAACATTGAGATGATATCATCTCCTCTCTGTAATGGTCTGCGTCCAGTTTTTATAATAGACACATCCTTAAAGTATCCTTGGCCTGGCCCCTAGCCCGGGATTTTTATCAGGAATGACACTGACTCTCCTACAGGTTTTGGCCTCCTGGGGCAAAGGGGGCTGGGAAGGTGGGGGACCCTCTGTAGCCCTGTTTGGGAGAGAGAGACTCTCGGGGAAAGTTTTGGGCTCAAGCCCGGTTGGCCCCTCGTCTCCGTTTTGGGGTGTGAATGCAGATTTGAAGGCATTGGCCCATTCGCCCCCTCTGGCCCAGCCAAGAGCGCTGTCTCAGCTGTGATCTCTCATGCATTTTTAAATCCAGCTCACCAGAGTAGATGGGACCTTCTGGTCCATTGCACAACAGTTTGGTGTCTCATGCCCTGGGACGGTGGCTTCCGTCTTTTCCCTGCTCTGACTAATTCCCTCCTCCACTTAAAAGCCCCATTGCTGGGCTTTGAGTGCTAGCGCCACCTGCTGGACATGACCCAGCTGGTGTCTGTAAACTCCTCTCCCCGCACTGGAGGGGCAGAGGAGCTGCTGCCGGCTCAGGGCCAGGGTCTGGGGAGAGTGACGTGCGTCTGACGCTAATGCAAAGACAGAGCGGTGGAAAATGGCCAGAGTATCCTGTGCAGGGAGGGTTGGGTTTCTTGCTCCATCACATCCTTTTCCTATCCGCCACCATGTCACTTCTGTGGTACCTCCCTGCCCCCTACCACTTCCCAGGAGCTGTTGCTGACCAGTGCAGGGCGGCAGAGAAGTCCAAGAAAATTACCCCTTCGGATAGGCAGTGGGGTCTCTATATCAGCCCAGTCCAATACACCAGGCTCCTTCAAATGTGTGCATGACCGGCCCCAGCCCAGCAGAGTAGGGGCAGGGATGTGAATAAAAAAATGTTTAAATAGTACCATGCAAATATGCAAACCCTCCCCCACCCACAATCGGATACCAGCCGGGCGTGCTGGGAAGGGGGCTGGGGTTGTTCCTGTGCTAAGCGCAGATGAAACGGTCAGTGGAATTTAGGGGACCTTTCCATGCTGCTACGAAAAGGATTTTCTTCAAAAACATGTCCCAGGCACACTCGGGATAAAGATGATCTCATCTGAAGGGCAAGTTTTTCCTTCCTTGTGTTAATCATACATTATTGGAGATCCCAGAAGCCTCAGCTGAGATCGTGGCCCCATTGCATTAGGTTCTATAATATACATGTTCTTAGGGACAGTCCCTGCCCTGAAAAGCTAGAAAGGAGGTATTCATAGACTATCAGGGCTGGAAGGGACCTCAGGAGGTATCTAATCCAACCCCGCTCAAAGCAGGACCAATCCCCAGACAGATTTTTGCCATGATCCCTAAATGGCTCCCTCAGGGATTGAACTCACAAACCTGGGTTAAGCAAGCCAATGCTCAAACCACTGAGCTATCCGTGGAAAATTAGGGTGTGGAGGAGGGGGGTTACTTGTCTGAGAGCTAGGGATGGAATCCAGGGTTTCTGCATCCCAGCTGCAACTTGCTCTTCTGTTTCACCCCCGCCCCACAGGGACCCCCGTCAACCGAATCCCCATCATGGCCAAACAGGTGCTGGATCTTTACATGCTCTACGTACTGGTGACCGAGAAGGGGGGCCTGGTTGAAGTGATCAACAAGAAGCTATGGCGGGAGATCACAAAAGGGCTCAACCTGCCCACCTCCATCACCAGCGCTGCCTTCACGCTACGCACTCAGTAAGTGCCATGGGATCCAGGGGAAGGGAGGGGGCTTTCCCTGGGCAGGTGGGAGGCCGCCCTGCCCTTCCATCCAGCGAGCCTAGTGCTCGATCCCAGCTTCCCACAGTGCTGGGAGATCCCAGCCGCGGTTCCTTAGTCCAGCAAGGGCCGGAGGCGGCTGGTGGCGGGGGATCATCTACTGTTT
This sequence comes from Chelonoidis abingdonii, assembly GCF_003597395.2. NCBI lineage: Eukaryota > Metazoa > Chordata > Testudines > Testudinidae > Chelonoidis > Chelonoidis abingdonii. The sequence continues at coordinate 38,330,703 of NC_133779.1, forward strand.
GTTTAAGGGGTGGCACTCGGCCACAGCCCATCGTGGGGCTGAGTGTGTGGGATGCTGGGTCCCCTCTCCATTTCCCAGATTGCTCTGCTTCCTGCTGGATCCGCACCCCCTCTCTCTTCCCCTGCCCAGGATGGAGAAAGGGGCGTCAGTAGCCAGAGGCTGATCTGGACTGGCCCCTGTTAAGGTTTGACTGGTGCAGGACAGAGTGTCGGTGTCTCCAAACTTCCTGCTTCCACCACCCAGATGGGGAGGGGTTGGAGCTATAGAAATCCCTTTCGCTTGAAGGCGTGGAGGTGGTGCGGCTCTGGGGAAAAGGCACCTCTGGATCAACGCCGACAGGCGCCCGTGTTAGCAGCTGGCCTGCAGGAGCCACCTCCTCGGCAGGTGGGCTGGGAGGTTTCTCGGGCGGGCAGGAGATGGCTGGTGCCGCGGGCTGAGCGGGGCGTTTCCTCTGGCAGATACATGAAGTACCTGTACCCCTACGAGTGCGAGAAACGAGGGCTCAGCAACCCCAACGAGCTGCAGGCCGCCATCGACAGCAACCGGCGAGAGGGCCGCCGGCAGGGCTTCGGGGGCTCCCTCTTCACCTACTCCCCCAGCGGCACTCCCGGCTTGCTCTCTTCCCCCAAGCTGCAAGTGCCTGGTCTGGGGCTGGCAGCCACCAACGGCGGCCCCATTGGCCCTGGGCAAAAGATAAAGAAAGGTAACAGCTTGGCTGGCACCCTGCTTGGCACGAGCAGGCTGGGCCATGGGGGGAGCGAGGGAGTAAAGGTCTCAGGATTTGGCCCCTTTAGCTAGAGCTTTTCACCCTGTGGTTTCAGAGCCCTCTGGAGCGGGGAGTTAATAACATTCCTATGGCACTCATGGGCAAAGGATAGAACCCAGGAGTCCTGAGTCCAGGACCAAGTCCAAGTCCCCTCTCCTCCAAGAGCTGGGAAGAGAACCCAGGAATCCTAATTCCTATTCCTATTCCCTTCTTAACACTGGGAAGAGAACCCAGGAGTCCTGGCTCCCAGACCTGCGCTCAGTCCACGCTGCTACACCAGCTCCTTTACATGGCACTACTTTAATGTCAATCTCAGAGCAATTTATAACCATTAATGGAGTCAGCGGGATTGCTCTGCTCACCCACCATAAAATAGGCTAGGATTATCCCTAGTCTGCCACAGGGGAAACTGAGGCAGAGTGCAGAGAAGTAACTTGACCCAGGTTGTACAGGAAGGCAGTTGGGACCTAGGTGTCTTGTCACTAGTCCTCAGTGCCATGCCCATGTGAATCAACACAGAACACATTGAAGGAAGAGTACCATACAACGGAGCCATCCCGTCCTGTAGCAGGGAGCTGGCTGGGAAGGCTGGGTGTATGTAAAGCTTGTTTCTCATGCACGTGAAGAGTCTGGCCTGGACCAGCCCTCGCGAGCTTATGGGACTCCCGTGCCCTCTCCTTGTTGCAGAAGAGGACTCGCCCATCCCAATCACGATGCCCAGCCGACTCCCTGTGTCCCTGGCTGGCCACTCGGTGGTAGCAGCCCAGGCAGCGGCCGTGCAGGCAGCCGCAGCTCAGGCAGCGGTAGCCGCTCAGGCCGCGGCCCTGGAGCAGCTGAGAGAGAAGCTGGAGTCTGGGGAGCCTCCGGAGAAGAAGATGGCTCTGGTGACGGATGAGCAGCAGAGGCTGATGCAACGGGCCATCCAGCAGAACCTCCTGGCCATGACGGCGCAGCTACCCATGAGCATCCGCATTAACAGCCAAGGGACCTGCTCTCCAGGTGGGAAGCGCTGGGGCTGGCTCGGGGGGGGGGGGGGGGGGGAGTCACATTGCAGATCATCCCCAGAGATTAGTCTAGGGGCCCCCAACCCCATCCCAGCCCACTGGACTAAGGCCACCCCGTGCACAGGTCGTCGACAGTGGGGATTGAACCTGGGACCTCTGAGTCTTAAATGCTGAGTCTCCACTGCATGAGCTAAAACAGCTGTCTCCAGCTCCCCTGTCCAATGCATGGGCTGCTCAGCCAAGCCATTTCCCCTCACCCAGCGTGGGAAAGGCTGTTTCACTCAGCCAGAGTTTCGAAACAAGTGCCTCTTCCGTGTCATATCTGATCCAGTCCCTCTCTCCTCTCAGCCGCTCCCTATACCAAAAGCATTTCCTTGCACCGTCCTGGACCCATTTTTAGCAAATCTGAAGACTCAAATCCCAAAGCTGCTGGTGTCCTGCGAAGCCAGGTTTGATTCCCAGGGGCGTGGGGGCCTCTGCTCCTGCTGATGATGCCAGACCCCTAAATCAGCCTTGTCTGTAGGGCTCGCTTTTCGTTCTCCACGTCCTTTTCCCCATCCGCCAGTTTCCATGGATCCCTGCTGCCTGTCCAATAGGACCACAGTGACATTTAAAGGCAGACCCAGATGCCAAGTCCCCCATCTGTAAATGGAGAGGTTTTTTTTTTTACCATCCCTGTTACTAGCTGAGTGGAAAGGATTTGGGGGTGGCGTCTGCAGGGTTCTGTGAGCCTGGCGGGTCAGGGTGGTCTTGTTCTGACTGAGCACTTTGTTTATAATCTGATTTATCCTGCTGCAGAAAACCGTCAGGATTCCGGCATGAGCCTGACCAGCAACGGCACGAACAGCATCAGCATGTCAGTGGAGATGAACGGCATCGTCTATACAGGTAATGGGAACATGGCCGGGTCTCCGTCTCTGCCTCTCGTCCCACCCCTCCCCAGCCCCTTACTGGTCCAAACAAAAAGCAAAACACAGATCTCCCTGGTGATCACGTTGATGGGGGCGAAGGGCCCCATCGCGCTGAGGGCTGTACAAGCCCAGAGCTGGCTGTCTGATCAGAGCCTAGGTATTGGTCTCAAGGTTCCTATTCTGCAGTCCCTTCCCAGCCTTTCCAGCGGTGGATTGGATTGCTCCATGCCGGACACTCCTCTCCCTTTGCAGGCTTTTGGTCCTGGCGTTTGGGAAGTAGTAACTCGCTTCTCCACGTCTCGCTGCCCTTAGACAATGTGCTTCCAAACTCTTTCCTCTGGGGACAAAGGCGCTTGCAAGTTATTTTCATGAATCAGCACCGCTATGGTAGTGCCTAGAGGGCAAGAGCCACACCCTATTCTGTTGGGCGTAGCACAGGCACCTGGCGACAGCTGGTCCCTGCCCCGAAGAGTTTACGGTCTAGATAGACACGGTTGCGAGGGGAAAAGGAGGCACAGTAACTAGCTAGGAATAGAACTGTGGGCTCATAGGCCAGGGCCTAAGCACTAAATCACCCCTCTCCAATGAAGCTTCTTCCTTAGCTGCTTATTGCCTGTTCCTCTGAAGCCACTGGCCGCTGACCAAGACGGATGCTGGGCCGGATGGATCGCTGCTTTGATCCGGGCTGATGGTTCCTATGTATCAGGGCCCCACTGTCGTAGCAGGGAGGACAGGGGAGGAAGGAATGTTCTCCCCACTTCATGGCTTGGTTCCCCCTGGAATTAGAAGCAGCCCTGCCCCAAGCCTCTCCCTCTTGTCTCTCCCCCAGGTGTGTTGTTCGCACAGACCCCCGGCCCCTCGTCCTCCTCGCTCCCTTCCTCCGCCTACAGCAAAGGAAACAGTGGCAGCCGGAGCAGCAGCAGCAGCGGTGTGGGGGGCAGCAGCGGCGTCTCCCAGGCTGCCCCGGCTGCTTCGTCCGCCCCTCCAACCTCTACCTCTAATAACTCTTCTTCGCCTTAGCCCACCCTCCCCCAACGGCAGCACCTCATCTCACCAAAAGACAAAAAAAATTAAAATAAACCCACACGTGGAGCTTCTATCACAGCTGATGCCAAAAAACAAGCTTGCATCTGGCTTTCCCGGGGGGTGGGGGGAGGAAGCCCTGTCTCCCCCTCCTCCTGAGAGGACTGGAGAAAGTTTTGCAAGGAGAAAAGCTTTAATCCAGGGGGTTTCATTAAAAGCAGCCTGGACTCTGAGCCAGTCATTACCTGTTAGCGTTGGAGGTGATGCATCGTCCTCCCGGAACGCTTTACCTCACAGACACCCCACTTTGCACTGTGCGTTTGTTTTTTTTCAATGTTGTTGTTTGAAGTTGTGTTCTTTTGGATACCTCCAGACAGACACACAGTCGCACCGACGCCCTCAGGCTTGTGTTTTTAATGAAACCTCCCCACCTTTCTTTTCGTTTCTTTTTTTTTTTAAACCGAAAACAAAATTTGCAAAAGCGGGAGGAATTTTAATCCTTTAAATCTTTTTGATTTTAAGAACTACACTCAGTATTTTATGAGGTGGTTATTTGGATCTCTCTCTCCCTCTCTTTTTTTTTTTTTTTGTAAATAGCTTCTATTTTATTCTCTAAAAAAAAAAAAATCAAACCTTAACTCTCAAAAATGATATATATTAGTGTTCGTTCAGGGAAGCAGGACTTGGAAACCTTGTAACCTCTTTTTCTTTTTTTCTTGTCGTCGTCTGATGTTGATCTTTGGTCAAGTTTGAGCCGCGCTACTTTCTTTCGAACACAGGTGACACCCGAGGTTCAAGAGAGAGCCAGGGTGACCCCACCGAACGAGCTCAGGTGTTTGTATGCAGGGTGGAAGGGGGCGGGGGGGGATTTAAGCAAGCTCCATTTGGAGATCTTAGGGTTGAAGTTGCATCTTTGATCTGCAGTTATTAGGAGATGGTTTTGTATAGCTGCCTCATCGGGAAGAGTCTGCATTTCTAGGATCCGTTTCCTTCAGGGATAGAGGTAAAGAGGTTAGGTGCCACCTCCTCAGGCTCTCCGCTCCGCAACTAGCTGTTGGACCTTGGTCCTCTAGGGGCTTGAGCTGACCCTGATCCAGAAAAGCACTTACACGCCTCCTGGGCTTCAGGCATCGCCTCAGTGAAGCCGAAGGGGTTACTCACTGCTCCAAGTTTAGCACGTGCATAACAGCAGTGCTTTGGCTCAGGGCCAGAGTGCGCAGCCAAGGGCAGGCGGCGTAAAGCGGATCTGTCTGCACGGCCAGCCTGCTTCGTTGGGGACCTGCTTCAGTAAAGCGCGTGGTCGCGGCCCGCTGGCGGTAAGGGGACTTCAGCAAACGCTTCACAGTTTGGGTTTGAGAGCTGTGCGGATGGGGCTGGGGGTGGCGCGGGGAAGGCAGTACGTGTGGAGGTGGCGTTGCTCGACACCTGTAGCCTGCAGTAACGATACGCTTGCCCTGGCTGGCAGGAATTCTCCGGGCATAACCTGAGGGGCCGCAAAGGGTGCGATTCCGGCTTGTAGGCTTTGGAGGCAAAAAACAGGTTTTGCATCGCGAGACTGAACGGTAATGCTCCCCAAACTCTACTTCCCATCCCCAGTCCAGAGCACCTTCCGTCTCCCTTTGCCTCTTTTATTCCCTCTGATCTGGACCTATATGTGAGGGAATTAGGTTCCCCACTCCGTTGACTTGCCCCTAATTCCATCTGGCTTCTTTGAAAATCCCAGGCTTAACCTGAATCCGTGGTACAACTGATGCTGCACCATTGAGGGTCCTGCTTGCAGCTGCCTGCAGTTTCCTGCAACTTGGCCTCATCACAAGGGACCGGCTGGCCTGTTACACTTGGTCTGTTTTGTACTTTTCTCGTGTGTTAGTTTAATTTCTCGGTGGAGGAAATTAACGTCGATGACTCCTCTACTTCCCCACCCCACCCCCTCCCAGGGGACCCTGTTCCCAGGGGCTTACAGTACAATTCTCTCCCTGTAATTGGATCCAGGGAGCATAATTTAATGAGCTCTGTGCTGTGTGCCGTGTTCCTGACGGGAGTGCGGGGGCGGGGTTATTCTGGAGGAAAAACTCCATTTTAGAGACAATCCAGGGCTTGCTGCAGAATTTGTCTGTCCAGCTGGGAAATCTCCTGCAAGGTGCTGAGTGCCGTTAATTCCCATCGAAGCAGCTGCGTGTTGAATGTGCCCAGCACAGCTCAGGATCGGGCCTTAAGCGTGTGTCCTGCTGTATCCATGTGTTTCCTCTGCCCTGTCCTGTGGCACCAGAGCATCTTTACCTGCATAATAACCCCAGCCCATAAAGGGCCTGATTCTAATTCTCGGCTGCTGTCATTTACACCAGCACAGAGGGTGGGCGTGAAGCAAAAGTGCTTTTGCACTGGTGCGAACATCTGCGCAAAGGGCAAAGCAATGGAATGGAGACCCAAGGCCTCCCAGCTTGGTCTCTCTTGCAAACAACAGGGGTGGGGCGCTCTGGATTTTTTTTTTTAACAATGTCTTTTCCTGCTGATTTTTGTGCTTTTCTATTTGATAAACCAGCTCCCAACCTCCCCAGCCTGTTTTTCTAGTCACAAGCCGCTCTGACTGCCTCCAGCTCCCTGACCCTGCATTCTGCCAGCAACTACCAGCCTGATAGCTCACTGCTCTGCTGGAAACCAGCACAGAGAATCTGATCTAAAGGCAATACTATAATGTAGAATCCAGACCGTACACGTGCCCTCTCTGCCCCCATCTCCCCACCCCCGCCTGCCTTGCTTCTTTCGCCAGATTCTAGATACTTGTCACACCTCATTGTCTGCTCAGGGCTGAAACAGCAAACTGGGTCTTCGTAGGTTTCTTTTCTTTTCTTTTCTTTTCTTTTCTTTTCTTTTCTTTTGGACAGATGAAGAAAACAACTAGAAAAATCAGGGGTACTAAATAAAAGTTAAGGAGGTTCCTGCTTCACATCTTTCTGCACCATTTTCTCTCTGGATCAGCCGTAGCACGCGGGGGGGTCTCTTTCCTGATGTCTCCTACGGTGTTGCTGGCGAAAAGCAGATGTGTGGACTAGATATTTTCAGAAGGGCTCAGTGCTCTTTAGCGGCACTGAAACAAGTGGGCAGATTTTCAAAGGAATCCAGCAGGTTGGGTCATGAGCGGTTTGTGAAAACTGACCCGAGGTGTCACAATAGAAGCTGAGCACTCATGCTGTTCTAGCCCCGGTAGCGGGCATTGAGCGTTTGAAAATATGGCCCCACTGCCCAAGATTTTTACACCTCAGGCCTTTGGTGCTCCCTGTGCTGCTAGGCGGACGAGGGTGGGAGCACTGCCATGAAGCATATTGTTGCAGTGATATTTTTAGAATGTGCACTGGGATTGGTTTTTTTTAATCTCCATAGTGAATGTTAAAGAGACACCGTGGGCTTGCCGCATTTCTGTCTGAACAAATTCCCTGGCATTGCTGCAGCTAACCTGATGCTCCCTGAAGATTAGAGACAGGACAAAATCCCTCTGGGTTATTTTTGTTTCCCCTCTGTGCCTCTGACAGCACTTTGTGTGTGGTCAGTTTCACTGTTTTTCCCCCTCTGCACGGCCTGAGCCAAAGCCCACTTCAGTTTCCACTGACTTTGGTCAAGCCCCTAGCACCTCAGTTTCCCTTCCTCAGAGTGGATCTTAAGGGGATTGTGAAAGCAGGGAAATCAGCAGAGGGACTGCAAAGCAGGTGCAAAACCCTCCTGCTGCCTCCAGGTTGTTGAAATTGACAAGATCTCAAGTTGATTGCGTCCCTCCGTAAACGGTCCCTTAAAGCTCCCCTGAGTGGTTGCCCGAAACCAATGGTCACTGAACCCAGGTATTCATGCCAGCAGACACATCTCCCATCTAGCTGGGATCTAGCCAGGAACACTCTGTCATGGAAACAGCAGGATGGTCGTGACCCCTAGGTTTTGTCATATACAGTGATTCTTCCTCTGGGGGTGGGGCGGAGAATGTTGAAGCCGTAACACGTTCTCTGGGCCAGGACGGTTTGTGCCAAAATCATAATGGCAGTTGGGAGTGTTGAGTTTTTCCCATTATAGCTATACCAGTACAGATCCTAGTGTGGCTACAGTAAAGCCAGTATAAAGCTGACTTATACCAGTAGAGCTGTTTCCCTTCTCGTACAGCAAGAGCACCTTTCTACCTGTGTAACTGCATCCCCACTAGTGGGGTTATGCTGTTTTAACTATACCTGTCTACCTGGGGAGGGAGGAGCCACGAAGCTGCTTAAACGTGATGCAGAAAGAGGCTGGATTTAATCCTGTTAAATGTTAAAAGCCTTCTCCCTCGCTCTCTGGTTCAAGCGTTAATCAGCTTTGTCACGCAGAGGGAGAGGGCACCCTCTGGAGTGGAGTGGAGATGTGTCCTCTGTCCTGGCCTTAGACTTGAGAGTGGGCTGCTCTCTTTTCCCTGGGGAAATGTGACCACTACGGTGCATGTATCAGCTTCTCAGGGTACATACCTGGGATGCACAGGGTCCTGTTGAGCCCTGGTATAAGTGGGTGCAGCCTCTGTTGATTTCAGTGGATTTGGCATTTGCTTAGGCCACGGCTGACGTTGGTCTCCAGTGCCTGCCGCGGAAGAAAAGCGGCTGCTACCGGGTGGTGGGAAAGCATCTTTGTGAATGTTGTGAGCTGTCTTCCGCTAAGTGGGATGCTGACACCGCTGAGCCAGCCAGAGGGGAATGCTGGCCGTTCCCTGTTCCCAACTAAACAGGCCTGGATCTGCTCCATTATTCCCTTGCATGCCCAGCCACGGGCCTCATTGCTCAGCTGTGGACCCGTTTTGCAATCCTGGGCACAGATGGTGCATCCTCCCTGCCTGTTGGTCGCACACATGCCAGTAACCCCCCAGTAAACAGCAGGGCCTGGCTTGGCTACTCCTTTATTTCCCTGATTGCTGAGATCCCGGGAGGTGTCCAGGCTTCTCAGGTGGCTGAAGGCATCTTGGCCTCCCAGAGAATCTGGCTAGAAATGCACTCCCTGTTCAGACTTGTCACTCAAGTGCCCCTTTGACCTTAGAGGCCAGGGGATGTGTATCCTCATCAAGCCGCTCCCCTCTGTTCCATCCAGCCCGGCCGTTGCATCTTTTCTTTTTAACCAGGCAGCTGTTTTGTATTTTAAAAAACTGTCACCGATCTCTAGGTTAATGATGCTGCGGTAGCTCCTTCTGGAGCACCCGGGATCAAACCCACTGACGCCAACTCTCCCATTGACTCCGAGCGAGCCAGATTTATGTGCCTTTGCCCAGCCTGCTGCCAAGTTGCCTGTAGATGCACTCAGTGGCAATTAGCATCTCACTCCTTGGCCCCTTCTCCCCCCATGGCGCTGCTACCAGATTCCTGGCATGACAGTTCCTCCATAGGCAGCACAGCAATGAATCAGACCTCTGGTGGTTTCTATACCAAGAGCCAGGTGGATGATCTCCAGAGGGTGACCTTTTTAATGCCCTATGGGACAGCTCCTGCAGAGAATCCAAGCTAGCGTCCATCTCTCTCTGCTGCCTCACAAGGGGGGAGAATATGGAAGCAAGGGGATCTGGTGAGCAAGGACCAGCTGTAGCAGCAGGCCGCTGGTGATACAAGCTCCCATCATGGAGAAAGCAGGGTGTTTATAGAGGGAGGGCTCACTTGACTTCCTCAGCCAGCCGCCAGAATCCACCAAAGTCAATGGCACAGCTCCCACTGACGTCAGGGGGCTTTGGATGGAGCTTGGTGCCACTTGGGATTATAGATGGATATATCTGTACTTTAACAGACTGTTTCTGAGTGCTCCCTTCTTGTCCTGTGCAGACGCACAGAAAGTTATGGCTTTTTGCCGCATTGCCGTTTTCCTTCCCTGCCTGCTAGCCCCCAACGCCTTCTGTTTCCTATTGCTGCGTCCTGGCTTTGGAAGTCTCCCTGGGCTGCTGCCCTCAAAGCTCCATTTTCATGGAAGCTTTGAAAGGGGATCAGCAAAGCTAAAGTGAAAAGTGGAGCTCAGCCCAGAGATAGGAGCTGGCTGCTCCCCACTAGCCGGCACAGTAACACGGGGCTTCATTCCTCCTGCGGACACCTTCCAGGAGTTCCTGGGTCTCGCCTCGGTCTGCCTTGAGTCACCAGAGCCCTTTGATGTGCTTGGCTGAATCGGGCTGTGTGTGTTTGCTGGCATCCGATTTCACAGAGCGATGCAGCCTCGAGCAAACTAAGAGCCACCCCTGCAGCCTGACAAATGGGACCGATTTCTAGACTCCGTTCCATTCCCCTTCCCCCTGGGCGGTTCACTCTTTACGCTCCTGCCGTGGCATTGACCCTGCACGCTGGGACCAGCAACCCTGCTAACCCGCAGCCTACGTTCAGTATGCAACTCAGGCGAGATCAAAGATCCCGAAACCCTCTCTCAGTAGTTAGATAAAATGAAGGGTTTTCCCCTCTCCCACCTCCTCACTGCCAAAGCCTGTAGCTAGAGAAGTCTCCTGGGCACAGACCGTATGTCTGACTTCGTCGCTGAGGGGATCTCTGGCTGTTCTCCGCCCGTGTTGGGTGCAGGACCAGTGAGGGGGCATCTCTGTTCTCCAGACACCCCAGCCAGTCAGGCCCTTGAGGCTTGGCTCTGTGCCTGGCCTGGATACGTAACCTCTCTCAGAACGAATGCGTTGCTCGCCTTGTATAAGGAGCCTTAGAAAGCGGGGGGGGGGGGGGGAGAAATTCTATATCAAATTCTATATCTCGTGTGTGTTTTGAGTGTGTGTATAAAACAAAACCAACCAACCTTCGGGGTAAAACGTGTTTCTTATGCAATCTGGGCTCTCGGAGCAAGAGTAGGATTGTAACTCAGGGGAAAAAGACCCGCTGTCTGAATCTGATTGTACTGGGTATTGGGGGGAGGGAGAAGGGGCAGGGCAGGATTTGTTTGCTGTGTCATTTATTTTAAGTTCCAGTTATTGGGGGGGAGGTGGGGGGGGGGCGGTGTGATTTCTTAGCCCTGATGTTTTATCCAGGAGAAACTTGCCTTAAAGTTGCCCAGCATGGCAGGTGGGTGACCTGGGTTTCTCCCCAGTGCTGGCTCCGTAGGAGAGGCAGCTTTGCTAGGGTAGCTTCCAGCTTGTCTCTGCCCTGCTCTCGCTGCAGGAGGCCGTGTGGCCTCAAGGAAACCTGGACCCGAGCACTACTGAGATACTTGACTTCAGAAAGGGCTGCATGCATCTTTGTGGGCCTGCTGCCTTGGGGCTGCATGGGTGATCCCGAGGGGGACCCTCAAATTCCACCCTGGGGACAGCTAGTGTGTGGAAAGGGCTTGTCTCCCACACCACCTCGCCGGTGGGCACTGCTCTGCCTCTGGGCTGCCCCGGCTTCTACCAGCAGCTAACCCAACAGCCTCTGAGCAGGCAACACACCCGGGGAGGACGGGTGCAGGGGCTGGAGTTGCCTGCAGCCCAGACAAGCCACAGGGCACCTCTGCATGCCAAACACTGGACAGCCCAAGAGTCATTCCTCACCCCCATCCCCTTAACTCTGGTTCGTGGCCCTCAAATCCCCACTAGCCCAGAGTTCTGCTGAGCCCACCTGCTCACTTCGGAAGGTCTGGCTAGGACGATGCCATGGAGCGCTTGCCACTAGGACTTGAACGTGCTGTTTTAGGGCCTGCCTGGCTACCTTCACAGAGAAATCCGGCGGGATGGCCCCCAGAGGACTCTTCATCACTGGTTTTTGTGCTGGTGGTGGGGGGGTGTTTAGATTTTTAGTAGGTTTTGCATTTGTACAGTCCCCATTTTATTCCTCTCCTCACCCCCCCACGCCCCCCTAATTTTTTGGTTGGGTTTTTTGATTTTTGGGGCAGGGGGCAGGGAGAGCATATTACATTCAGCCTTTTTTCCTTTCTGCATATCAATTTTAAAAAAATTCAGTTTCTCTGGGATTTGAAAGGCAAAAGGAATGAACACAGCTGCAGATGCAATTATACAGCATGCATATCTTAACTCAGGTAAAAAAAAAAAACAAAAAAAAAGAATTAAAAACCACATTCTACCTCTGATAACGGCGGGCCTCAGGCTGCCTGTCCTGGGAATCCCGCAGTGAAATATTTCAGTTTTGCAAACATTCAGGTATTAAAACTTTGTGATTATTAAATAAAATAAAATAAAAACACTGAAAGTTTACATTTTATAATAACATTATTATACAGATTGTATTTAAACTTCAGAATATTTAAGACAATTGTAACCCTGTAAAGTTGATGAAATATTAAAGACAAAAACAAAAATCTGACTTTTAAAATCAGCATCTGATTTCTTTGTTGCGTTGCCTGGTCTTTATCCACAAGGTCCCTCAGTATTCAGAGAAACCTCTTGTAAAAAGAGGCAGGGTTGCCACTGGGTTATTAGGTGAATTACGGTAGTGCCTAGGAGCCCAACCCCTTTGTGCTGGGCCCTGTACGTCGTTAGGTATATTACAGATGCCGTGTACAATGCACTAGATAGGATACAAAGACAGAACAAAGCGCCAGTCCCTGCCTCCAAGAACTTCCAATCTCAGCATAAGGCCAGAGAGAAAAGGTGGCTACAGACAGTTGAGTACAAAGAAACAGGGCTGGGCAGCGCTGCCTAGCAGGTGGATCCCTTTCCAACAGGTATACTAGAGCAAAAAACGAAATCATGGGCTTGATTCAGAAATAGCTGAGTAAGGCTCTGCAAGAGGGCTGCCTAGCTGACTGTAGGATGGGCCTTTCTGGTTGTAATGTCTATGAACTCTTGCAATGTTTGGGGATGGGGAGGGTCTCTTAAACCCCTAGCTTCTCTGTGAGAATTTCCACTTCCAGTTACAACTCCCCCGAAAGGCCTCACCCTGCTGGCTGTGGAGAAGAGCGTGGAAGGGAGGCTCAGAAAGCCTGCCCACCCTGTTATTTTTTCTGCTCGTCTCATGGTTTTGCAAGTGGGGCTGGCGTGATTTTGGAATGCCTGGGATTGACAACACAAAAAAGGAGATGGGTGGTCAGTAGACTGCACTGGAGATCTGCAGGAGACTGCCCTGGGACAACCCCCAAGGCTCCACGTTGGCCTGCCCCTTGGTTGGTCACGGGGGCCCTGATCCGGGGAAGCACGAATACACGTAGGTGCTTAAGACCCGATGGGACTTGGAACCTGTGCTATAAGTTAAATCGGCTTCTTCCCTCCTCCCTGCCTCCCTCTGCTTGGAAAAAGGCCCCTGACTCCTCCAGTGGTCTTTGCACCCACCAACTTGCTGCCTTCATGCTCAAATCCCTCCAGCCTCCTCCCCACCCACTCTCCCTGGCTGACTCCTAAGAAGCTGTGCTGGAGAAGTGGATCCCTGCAGCTGGCGGGGCTGAGAGGGGCTGGCATGGGCGGGATTCTCCTTTAGACTCTGCAGGCCAGTCCACTGCCATGGAAGCAGGAGCTAGTCCTGCCCCTCCTTGTCCGCAGATCCATAAAGCTTTAGGTTGCTCTGCTGGGACCATCCATTAATACCCAGCAATTTCCAGCTCCCCTGCTTTGCACAGCGAGAGGCTGGGTTGGGCTGAACCAAACTGGACCGATCTGCTGGGCTCTGTCACTCAAGCCTCTCTCCTTTCCCCCTTTATTTGGACAGGGTAACATCCCTTCCCTGGGGTCCAGCCCCTGGCTTTTACAGCAGTCCCGGAGTGGGGTATGGAGCGCTCAGGGAGGGTGGGATAAGACACTACACTTGTTAGTGGGGATCTCAAAAGGCTTCATGGGGGCTCCAGGGATTAGTGCTTCATTTTACACCAGCAGGGAAGGGACGGAGGGCCAGAGAGGTGAGGTGACCTGAGTCCCACAGCAGGTCAGCAGTGGAATTTAACCCAAGAGTCCTGGCTCCCAGTCCCCTCCTCTAGCCCCTGAACTGCAGTGCCAGAGCAGGGACTAGAACCCAGGAGTCCTGGCTCACCGTTAATTGCGCTAATTGCTGATCATGCTGCCTTCCTCACAGAGGAAGAGCTACACAAAAAGTTTCCCTAAAAGCTCCCTCCATGCCTTATCTTCACCCTTCTTTTCCCAGCCCCTGCCCTGGTCTCAATCCAGCTGGTGTTCTGGCAGTCCCTACTAATCGTTCCAATTTAGTGCTTGCCCCTTTTTCTCTGCAAGGCTTCAGCTGGTGCTCGGGGGGAGGATTCCCTTAAGGAGGGGCCCAGTAGAATCGAATAGGGAGAAATCCTCTATAGAAATTGCCCTGAACCCGTAGAGAATTGATCAGGGAGTGAAATCCTGGCAGCAGGGGTTGGAACCGTGGGCTAGCAGGGAGCTGATTCTCATTCAAAAGGCCCGAGGGGGGTGGGGGTGAGGGGTCGGCTCCCAAAGGGGGTTGTAGGGCAGGATGATCCAACTGGCAGAGAGTCTTGAGCCGGGTGACCTGAGGCCACTCCGGCCCATCTGTGCTCAGTGTAGAATCCTATCGGCAGGCACGGCAGCTGTCCAGAAGCAGGGGAGGATTCCAGCCTCCCGCCCAAGGAGCACGAATGCTGCACTCAGCTTCTTGCTGCCATCCCCAGAGCTATAGGGACAGGGTGGGGCCGAGGGCCAGAGCTCACCTTCCAGCACCCACCTGCTGGGCTAATCAGGGGCAGCATCTGCCAAGCTCCAGAGGCAGCTTGGTTTATTCCTGTGGCAAGAGTTTAACCCACCCCCTGCGGTGCATTAGGCAGTGAGTCAGGGACAGAGCTGGGGATAGAAGCCAGGAGTCCTACCCCCCTAGTGTCGTGCCAGGAGCAGGGCCAGTGCTTCCATTTAGGTGGCCTAGGCAATTGCCTAGGGCGCCAGGATTATTGGGGGACGGCATTTTGCCGGGGGTGGGGGCGGCAGGCAGCTCCGGTGGACCTGCCGCAGTCGTGCCTGCGGAGGGTCCCCTGGTCCCGCGACTCCAGTGGAGCAGCCGCAGTCATTCCTGCGGACAGTCCGCTGCTCCCACGGCTCCGGTGAACCTCCCGCAGGCATGGCTGCGGCAGCTTCACCGGAGCCGCAGACCAGCGCGCGGGGGCGGCGAAATGGCCATGCGCCAAGGGCGCTAAAAATACTAGTGCCGGTCCTTGCCAGGAGGCACCTGAGCCACCCCTGGAAGTTCAGTCCCCTGGTACTTTGCAGCCAGTTCCACCCAGCCTGGAGTGAGGGGGCTCAATGAATGACAGCACGGGAGAGAAAAGCATTTCATATTCTCCCCTCCCTGGCACCTGCACGTCCTGCTGTGGGGAGCCAGCCATACCTCAAATGGGAGCTTGGACAGGGCCGGAGACTTAGGCCACAGGGATTCCCTGGGACAGCGTTTTAATTTTGAACTGGTTGTGATTCCCCCTTTGTAGCAGTGCCAGCTATTTCCTGGGCTGTTTTTGAGGCCCTGCATTCTTCTCAGAGGGGGCACCATGCACTAAGGCACAACATCAGGAGCCAGGACTCTTGGGATCTATTCGCAGCTCTGCCACGGCCTTTGCTGTGTCTCCTTGGGCAAGTCACTTCACCTCCCGCACGCTCTGTTTTTCCCGTCTAACAGAGATAGCGATACTGACCCGCCTTTGTACAAGGCTCTCAGAGCTCTGCAGCTCGATAGCTCCCATTCGCAGCGAGCCCTCCTCTTCCTGAAGGATCCCTTAGCATGCAATATAGCCACACAGCACCATGAAACGCAGCCCCCTATCCCCCGAATGAAACACGCTCCCCGACAGCAAAGGGAGGGGAAACTTGAACCAAAGGCACCAGGATAAACCTTCCACCGAGCCCCGTCGGTTCTGCAACGGTCTCACGTTTAGAGTCTCAGCTGAAAGCCTTGCATGCTCTAAAGGTCCCAGCGTCGTGCACGACACTATCAGACCTCGGCAGGTTCCATTTGCCTTAAGGCCCCGACCAAAATTTCCACCTCCTGCCATTACCACTGTGCATTGTGCTGTGAGCCATGTGGGCTCTGACCCTGCAGTCCACCTGTGGCTGCGTTTCTGTAGGTGTTGAATTTATATATGGCAACAAACCCTCCACTCTGAGACCCATGCTGCCTTCAGAGGACTTGTAAGCTGACGGTTTGTAAAGTATTTCAAAGAGGAATATTATTACACGGGGGAGGCCTTTGTCTTAATTGGCAAGAGAAACCTGATACACGCGAGTGTTGAAACCATTAGGGGAAATTCACTTCCCATCACTTCCACAACTGGCCGCTCTTCATTCCAGGTAAAGGTCACTTGCATCTTCATATGATTTAGCTACAGGGTTTGGCTGAGCGGGCGACCTTTGACCTGTGAAACAAGGCAATGAGCAGTAGCCAATAAATCCTGATGCCTGCAGGGAAAAAAAAGGGGGAGGAAGATTGATTGGCGGGTGGGGGTGGGGAGGAGGCGGATGGAACATTAGCCCCAATGCAGGCAGGAATTCACCAGATCAACTCAGGGGTCCTGGGCTCTCCCTTGTAACAGCAGTGAGTTAGTTACATGCAGGGACCTGCAGGAATCCACCTCTGTGCAGTCCCGGTCCAGCCTTCTGCTGAAATGCCCCCACCCCTTTTATCCAGCCCTGGAAGTTAAGTTTATCAACCCCGACTTGCTCAGCCCAGGGACACCCACCAAGCAAGTCGAATTGGGCAGGTGCAGCATCGACCCCTCCCCTCCCTGAAGGACACCCCTAGTGCTGGGCTGTGCTCCCAGCTGCCTGCAGCACTGGGGGGCGGTGCTCAGGAGGGGACAGCTCCCACCCCAGACTGCTCAGCACCCCAGCGGAGCATTAGGCTTAGCACTGACATGGGAAAAGGAGCAACCCCTTCTGAGCCTGCAGCTGCAGCCCGCGGCCGGAGCGTTGAAATCAGGCTAACAGCAAAAGAGCGCCCCCTGCCGGGGGACCCATCACAGCTGCTGGGTCTCCCATCCTCCGCTGGGACCGGCTGCCTCTTGCTTAGCTTCAAGAGCACGTGGGCGGACGCAGCCCCTTGCGAAGGGAGGCGCCGGAGCCGCGCTTCCTTTTGGTTGCCCGTCGCCTCGTTGGCAAGCGGTGGCCGCTCTTGGTCCGGCGGCGCTCTCGTTGGTTTGGGCGGACCGGAGAAGATGGCGGCGCCCATGGAGGTGGCGCTGGTGACGGACGCCGCCGGGCCGCTGAGCAATTGCTCGGTGTGGGAGCTGCACTCGGGCTCCGCGCTGCCCGGCTACCGGGGCGGCAACAGCGGGGCGCGGGGCCTGGCGCTGCTGGGCGGGGAGCACCTGCTGGGGGCGCAGCTGGGCAAGGGCTACATCAGCGTGTGGGAGCTGCAGAGAAAGGTGCCGCGCCCGCCCCCGTCAGCCCCCCCGGGCCCCGAGGACCCCCCCCAGGGCCCCGTCAGCCCCCCGGCCCCGAGACCCCCCCGGGCCCCGTCAGCCCCCCCCGGCCCCGAGACCCCCGCCCCGAGCCCCCCAGCCGACCCGCCCCGTCACGGCCCCCTCGGGCCCCCATCAGCCCCCCCCGAGACCCCCCCCGGGCCCCCATTGCGCCCCCCCCGAGACCGAACGCCCTGGTCCTCCTCAGCCCCCATTCACCCCAACCCCCACCGGGGCCCCACAAACCCTGAGGCCCCGCCCCCTCTTGCCCCCCCGAGCCCCCCCCCTGAGATCCAGCCCTTCTGGCCCCTTCAGACCACCGAGACGCTGCCTCCCGGCCCCGCTGCCCCGATCAACCCTCCGGGCCCCCCTCAGCCCCCATCAACCCTCTAGACCTCCCCCGGGCCCCCGCCCCCGATTCAACTCCCCTCCGCCCCCGGGCTCCTTGAGCCCCGCCCCTGGGCCCCCCTTCAGCCCCCGGAGCCCCTGCCCCCCGAGGGGGCCCCCCTGCTGCCCCCCCGAGACCCGCCCGCCAATCAACTCCCTCTTTGCCCCCCAGATCCCTTCTGCCACCCCAAGCCCATCCCCGGACCCCCCTAGCCCCCATCAGCCCCCCAGGCCCCCCTCAAACCCCGGAGCTCCCACCCCCCATCAACTCCCCTGCCCCCCAGGGCTCCTTCTGCCCCTGAGACTCACCCCAGGCCCACCTCTGCCCCCCATCAACTTTCTGAGACCCGCCTCCGGGCTCCCCCAGCCCTCCATCATCCTGAGCCCCTGCACCCAGCCCCCTCTGCCCCCCCGGAGAGCCCCCCCCGCCTTCTGATCAGTCCCCTGGAACCCGCCCCCGGATCTCCCCCTGGGAGCCCCTGCCCGGCCGATAACTCTCTTCATCCACCCCAGGAGCCCCGGCCCGCCCCCAGGAGCCCCCCCCGATCAACTCCCTCAGCCCGCCCCTGGACCCCCCTGGATCCCCGCCCCCGATCAATTGTCTCACTCCTCTCAGGCCCGCACCGCAGCCCCCCAGAGCCCTGAGATCCCCGGGGAGCTCCCACCCTTTGAGCAAACTCCCTCAGCCCCCCGCTCACCCCCCTGTGGAGCCCCACCTCGATTGATAACTCCCTCAGCCCCCCCCCTCGGCCCCCATCTTCAGCTCCCCGGAGCCCCTGGGAATTCCCCCCACGGAGCCCACCCTTGATCGAAACTCCCTCAGCCCCCCCCTCCGGCCCCCACGTCGCCCCCCCAGAGCCCCCGCCCCTGATCAACTCCATCAGCCCCTGGGCCCTTTCCTTTTAGCTGAATCTCTCTCCCTTTTGGTAGTTGAAACCAAACCAGCAAAATCCCCAGCAATCTTCTTGCTGGCACAGTTGTAACCACAGTGTGAAGAGAGCCTTTGTCTGTCCTTCATCTTCCTCCTCTGCTCCTTTCTCACCCTTATCCTTCCTCTGTTTCATCTGCGAACTCCAATGGTACAAGCAGAGAAACCAACCATGTATTAAGGACGCACACTAAACATTGAGAGGCTCAGTGAAAATCATTTTCCCCGATCCAAACCCCCCCCCTCCCCCAGTGAATCTCTGCCCACTCCCTGAAGGCTAATGCCCCCCTGCATTCTTTGTACTCCTAGGACCAACTCCAGCAGAAGATCATCTGCCCTGGGCTTGTGACTTGCCTGACAGCTTCTCCTAATGGTCTCTACATCCTGGCAGGCATTGCTGAGAGCATCTATCTGTGGGAGGTAAGAAGTCTGAGGGCTGTTCAGTTAGAAATGAGACCACATATTGGTAAACAACCCGCCTTAAAAAGATGCCACCATTACAGTGAAGCAAGCTCATTCAATAGGCTATTGGACAAAAATAAATATGTTTGCTATAATGAGCATGACTGCGCAGCTTCCGTCTTTCATTTCCCATAGGGGCAAGGATTGTCGGTCGAGGACAACACAGATCACGTTGGCACTTAATAAAGAGAGGACTTCTGGTTGATACTTTGGTTATGTAGGTGATAGCTTCAGGGTGCTTCCTGTTCATGGACTAGACTTGTGTTGTAGGCAAAATGGACACAGCCTGAGTTGTTGAATGCTTTTCATCCAAAATGCTTTATTAATGAAACTCCACAGTCTTCCTGGGATCGGGGGGAGAGGATTACGCCCATTTGTGAGCTAAGACCTAAGACACTGAGTTGGGGGCTTGCTCAAGGTAATACCATGAATCAGTGACAGGGTCTTCAATATATGCCAGGAGTCCTAGCTCCTGCCCTAACCACTAGGCCATGCTCTGCCTCCAAAGGCCAAGGTATGCATTAGCTCAGGAAATGGTTAGTTGAAATATATGGTGGCTTGGGTCCGATTCTTTGTTCTAGGCCTTCTGATCCGTTCATGCCTTTTCACTGGCAATTCACGGCCGTGAAAAAAACAGATGTGCCATGTGTTACGAGCACAGAACTGTCTGCTAAGCTGGGACCCAGCTTGAAAGTTTCACTGAATATTTTTGAGACTTAACTGGGTTTAAAAAAAAATGCATTTAAGCTCCAAGGAGGCACAAGGACTCAGCAATCCTTGAGAGGGAGAAACTGAGGCACATGTTTGTCATATGACCTGAGTTCCAGGGACAGCAGCCGATCCGAGTGCAGAGATTTGTGTATGGTCCAGTTACTGAAAAGTCCCAACCCATTTGTTGTCAGTAATGACACATTTTCTGTGCTCTCTCACTGGCCGAGGACTTTCTAGGCCAGTTCCAAATAATTTAGGAATTCCTCATTCTTTGCTTGTGTGGAAACCCACCATTGTGCAGTTACAAGAAAGTGCCACACGGGGGCAGGGGCTGCCTTCCTAGCAGGGCATTTGAGTTATTGCACATGGCTGTGTGGAGCTGTCAGGTACACTTTGTGGGGTCGTAGCCAGCTGTGTGAGCAGATGTTTTTCCCCCCCCTACCGGTCTGCTCCAGCAGCCTGTTCTTCTGTGTAAGGGGAGAAGGGGGCCCGCCAGGCAGCCCAATGAGAGGGTGCTGGGTCTCATCTCTGGTGAGCACTTTTTTTCCCACTTAATATTTGTATGGGAGGTTAGGGCTGGTGACAGGTGCTGGCTGGCTCTGATCATCCCCAGATCAGAGGGGAGCTTAATTTCCTGTGGCCCATTCCACCTTTGGGCTTAGAGCTGAGGCTACCCAAAGTGGCTGGTAGGAAGTGGTGTGTAGGGACACAGCTTGGGTTTTATTCCCTGCTCTGCCAGTGACTTGCTGGATGACCTTGGCATAGCCTCTCTGTGCCTCAGTTTCCCCATAGGCAAGCAGTATGATCTTCATTTTGCCTGTGTGTGTTAGGAGCTTTGAGATCTTTGAATTAAAAGTTATTTTGGTCCTTAAGTGTTGATGGTTGCAGCGTTTTTTAGTAGTATTTATGCAGGGCACCAAAATGTGCTAAACGCTTCCTAGGGCAAATAAGAAAGAGATGACTTGGTCCCAGCCCCAGAGCTAAACTGCAAAGTGTCTAACTTGTAAAGCTCTCAGTCCCAGGGAGCCTTGTTATTTGAGCAGTTGTATATTTATTTATCAGATTTTGCTTTTAAAATGTGCTCGTGGTACAGTAAAAATAGTAATTCAATCCAAGTGCTGAGTCGGGACTGCTGGGCGCACAGGAACTCCGTGAAAGATGCTGTGAGCTGTGCTTTCTCTGGCTTTATCTACTCAATACTGCCCTTTCCAGCCAGTGCTCTCAAAACACTTTGCACGGACTAACTCCGCCTCACAAACTACTCCCCACTCACAGTAGATAGGAAAGTGTTTTGTCTCATCGCGTAGATGGAGAAACTGAGGCACAGGGAAGGGATTTTACTGAGGCCGCACGGAACCAGAGCTGAGACTGGAACCCAGGAGTCTTGTGCTGTAACAGCGAGTCCATCTAGTCTCCAGTTCATCATGGCTTGGCTTCTTTTTATGCACAAATCTGAAAGCAAGTTGGAAACTGGATCTGTCTCTTCTGTGTGGCTCTCTCCCTGCCAGGCCCTCAGGGAACACTGTTAGCAACCTTTTCTCCCAGACCATCCCAAAGAACTTGACCCTGATGTGCACCCAGCTTGGCTGAAATGCGGCCACCTCTTGGGTGGAACCAAGTCCAGCACAGCAAACAGCAGGGTGGAGGAGCGAAATGTCTGCCAAGGATGCCAGAGGGGCAAGCTGCCATGACAAGTGGACTCTCTAATGTGCAGGCGAAACAAACGGGTCTTGGTTTGTAAGGATGCGTCAGAGAGACCAGAACACAACGGGCTGCGTGGTGCTCAGTTCACCTGCCTTGAAGGGCTGAGCAGGGCGTGGTCCTTCCCGTCCCAGGCAGTATAGCGTTTCACCCCTTATGCTGGGCTATCTACGCCATCCCAGAGAGAGAGGCTAGCCCACGGGTTAGGGCTCTAGTCTGGGTCTTGGGAGATCCAACTTCAGTTCCACCACAGGTTTCCTGCATGACCTTGGGCAAGTCCCTTCTCTTTTCTGTGCCTCAGTTTCCCATCTGTAAAACAGGGTAACAGCAGCACTGCCCTGCTGCACTCTCAGCACATGAAAGATTGTGAGGCAGGTAAGTACCTAGATAGATGGATCCATCCCAGCCCTCTTGACTTGAGTCCTCTGTCATCCAGAGCAGGGCCAGTTCCTCACCTTGTGCCAACCAGCGAAAGCTGAACAATTCAGCCCTGAAGCTGAACAAAACTACTGAGGCCCAGTTTCTTTGAAGTCCTGTTTCCGCCGAGCCCCAGCCAGGGCCTTTCACCTGGACTTAATGAGAGCGAGGTAGTGAAGCGAATATTTCAGCCCAGCAGCTGTCCTCTTTATGTCCCCGGAAAGGTGTTTGTCTGGCATCCCTGGGTGGGCTCGCGGCTCCTCCAGCCTTACGGGTGATTAGCTGTGCCCAGATGAGTTCAGAGAGAATCTGAGCAGGGGGAATTCCTGCCTGATATCCCTTGCCACCCCACAGGACAGGGAACCAGAGTCGGAGTGCAACTTATTCTTTGGGGAACCTAACCCAGAGGGACAGTAATGGTAACTCTGAGATGCACCCTTGCCCCCATCACCTACTGTCTTATGTGCAATAGTCTAATAATCTTGATCAGAAAACACCTCCCTCAGTAGCACTGGTATTTAGATCTCAGGAAAATGAATGTGTGTCTTTTTAGAGGTGTGGCTGTTCTTGGTGGGAACATCCTAGGTCCTCAAATCTCCAACTTCATTGGCAAGAAACCAAGGAGAAAAGCTAGTGGTGGTAGAGCTTGGGAGAATCATATGTTTGTTTCTCTTTCTTTGTATTTTGATCTGCAGCAAAAGAGGCATCCATGTTGATCTACTAACTGACATTAGGTTTCAGAGTCTAGTCCAGCTGAGTTTAACAGGGGACAGTTCTCTAAACTTGTTTCAAGCTGTCTGCAGACACAAGCAGATGTTGCTGTGTCAGTGTACGCTCAGGTGCGTTTTGAATGGTCTCTTCGTAGCCCTGGGGGCGAACAGCTCTTTTGAAGTGACAGGTTAGTTTGGGGAGTGCGGGTGGGCCTCCCAACGTGAAGTACCAGCTCATCGAGCTGCCATGGTCCTGTTCAAGCCCAGAGATGAACTAAGCAAGGTCAGCCGCACACAGATGCTGTTTAGTTCTTTCGTTTACCTGTTGCATCCTGCCTGTGCGCTCCCTGGGGCAGGGACTGGCCTCTTTGCTGCTTTCAGCGGGGTCTTGATGGGGGTTTTTAGATGCTGCTCCAAGGCTAGTAAGGAATGAGAGCTGGAAACCGGGCTCCCGGGGCTGGGAAGGCATGGAGCTTTCCCGTGTTCATTTTCTTTTGTTTTCCAGGTCTCCAGTGGGCACCTCCTCGCCATCCTGAATCGACACTACCAAGACCTCACGTGCCTCTGCTTTACCGATGACAGCAGTCACTTTCTCTCGGGGGGCAAGGACTGCCTGGTCCTGGTGTGGAACCTTTACAGGTAGTGTCAC
The DNA here is from genome assembly GCF_003597395.2 of Chelonoidis abingdonii. Lineage (NCBI taxonomy): Eukaryota > Metazoa > Chordata > Testudines > Testudinidae > Chelonoidis > Chelonoidis abingdonii. The sequence goes on from NC_133779.1 coordinate 38,353,662, forward strand.
ATTGCAGTGGGGGCTGGGGCTCCATCCACCGGTGCTGGGGAGCAGTGGACATTTGGGCTTCTCCCACCTGGGGGCGCTGTCTAGCCCAGTGCAGGAGCGGTGGCTGTGGGGAGCCTCCTGCTGTTGTCTGGCTGCGAAGTAGGAGCAGAGCCAGGTGCTGTTCACTCTCTCCCCAGTGAGGGGTTGGACTTGATTGTTCCGCCAGGGATGTTCTGTCCTTTAAAGCCAAAATATAGAAACCCAGGAGAAGCAGGCAGGAAAACGTCCACGCAGATAAACGGGTTGGATCCACCTCCCTGGCAAAGTGTATTTCCTGCACGCGAGGAAACCGCTTGTGTCAAAGGCCCCTTCCCAAGGAGTACACTCCGTGTAACCAGGCACATGCGGGAACCCCGTGTGTGTGTGTTTGAGTTGGTGTCACGTGGGCTAGGAGTCAGACCTCCAGAGTTCTCTCCCTAGCTCTGAGTGAAGAATGCTGTCCAGTAACGAGGGGGAGGGAGGACTGGGAGGCAGGATGCCTGGGTTCTATTCCTAGTTCTGAGGGGAGCATTGACTAGTGGCTAGATCAGGGGTCTATGGACACTGGAGTCCTGGTTATAGCCCCAGTTCTCCAAGGGAAGCATGCTCTAGTTAGCTACAGCAGGAGAGTGGGAGCCAGGGTTCCTTGGCTCGCTTTCCAGCTCCGGGAGGGGAGTAGGGGCTCCTGGGTTCTGTTCCGAGCTCCCGGAGAAGAGTGTGGTCTAGTGGTAACAGCGGGGAGCTGGGGTGACAGGGTTGTAGTCATCTGTTCTCAGCTGTGCCACTCACCTGCCAGGAACCTTGGGTAAGTCCCTTCACCCCTCTGGTGTCGTGCTTGTCCCTGTCTGCTGAGTGGAGCCACGTGCCAGGTCTGCCCAAGGGAGGGCTGATGTTAAGTCCATGTTTATAAAGTGCTTTGAGATCCTCTGATGAAGGCACTAGAGAAGGGCAAAGGATTCTTATGGCTAATGGACAAAATGCTTCATGTACGGCAGGGAGTGATCCTACCCTGGCTGGAAAGGGGGTGAAGTCCACCAGGAGCGTATAGGAGACCTCTCCCTGCTCTGTGTCAGGGATGCCTGCATTGCTGCTGACTGGCACATCCCCTCCTACTGTGGGCTGGGTCCCACCTGCCCTGTCACAGAGGCAAAGGGGTGTGGCATGCGGTCTGAGCTAGCGCTTGGCAGCTGTGAGTCTCCTGGGCAGGGATGTTAGTAACTAAGTTGTAACTGTGTGCACCAGTCTGACCCTGTGCGGCCGCTGGACATGCAGCATCTGTGCCCGAATCGCCTTTACCTTGGTGCAGATGCTGAGGAGGGGAGGGGTGGGATTGGATGGGGAGAGTAGCAGTCGCTGGTCGCAGGACGGCTTCTGCTGCGCCGAGACCAGGCTGTCATCCCTGAACATCCTAACCCGACCCCATCCTGGGGCATGTGGCAAAATGAGCCTGGCTCCTGCTGTGGCTGCTTTTGGGAGGCAGACAAGCCTAGAACACTGTGGGCACCTGAGTCCGTCCGGGGGGACGGGAAGGAGCTACGCCAGGCTGCACCAGCAGATGCCGGCCCTGCCATTGTCTCGGAGGTGGGGGCTCCTGCCTGTTGATGTCTCCACGAAGTGGCGCAAGTGGGATGAGACCACGGCTGAGACATTTCAGAGCCGGGGACAATCGTAAGCTCTGATCCTGGTCTCCTTGGTGGGGTCGAATAGCGTCTCCACGATGCTGAGCTTGCTCTTGCGGAGAGTCATTCCCTTCCCCGGCTCCCACAAGCATCCCCGTAGGACCTCTCGGCCAACAGGGAACTGGCCTGGCTCCTTTTGGAAACTGTCATTGGCTTAATCAGCTGGAGGGGGTGCTACTCCTTTGCCCCAGTGCAAAGTGAGCCCTCATCCCAGGCCCCTCTGCAGCCTGGCTTCCCAGGTGTTGGCAGCTGGGCCTTCACTTTCCCCCCGGCTGCATTGCTGCTCCCTGGAGCTTGCATCCCCACCGCAGCCCTTGCTCCCTTGCATGGCAGCTGCGCTGTCCCTGCTGCATTAACCCCCCCACACACGCACTCTGTTCTTCCCCGTGGCAGCACCCTGCAGGTGGAGCACTCCCAGATCCCGGAGCCCCGCCACGTGTGGTCTCGACACAGCCTGCCCATTACAGACCTGTGCTGCGGCTTCGGAGGCCCCCTGGCACGAGCGGCCACTGCCTCTCTCGACCAGACAGTGAAGGTAAGGGCTGGATTTGGCAGCTCCGGAGTCCCAGCCTGTGGTTTCAGCACTGCTGGCCAGATGAACAGGGCATGCGCGGCTCCCAAAGGGTTAAGCTCTAGCCTCTCTCCAGCTGAGCCGCCGGGTGCTGTTTGCAGTCAATTCAGGTCCTTGGTGCTCTCTCCAGTGACTCAGACCTGCCAGTCCTAATGGAGTTTCTCCTCCAAACGTTAGCAGCTATTCTGGAGGTGCCTGGTTAGAATCCTCTGAGTCGTACCCAGCTGGCAATCCCTCCATCCAGCAGGAGCACCGAGCCGTGCAGGCTGCAGTATGGGGACATTAAAATATTCCAGTGGGTCCCCAGGAGGGGAAACTGCCAGGGGATATGATCCCCGTTTTACAGGCGGGGAGGCAGAGAGAAATTAAGGGGCTTGTCCAGCCATGCAGTGAGGCCATGATGCAGCTGGGACACCCAGACTTGTGATCTGACCACTAAGCAATGCTCCCCCTCTTGGACTGTGAGCTCTGGGGAGAATGAAAAGCATCCAGGAATGGGGAGATGGCTCTAGAGCCTAGATAAAAGAAGGGAGTCTGGACTGATCAGGCGGCTTAATTGGAAGTGGATGAAGGGAGGGGGGCGGAGGGAATGCAGGAGGCTGGGGTAACCCTCCTGTGTTGAGCAGCGTTGGTTCCCATCTGTATCCTGGAGGCAGTGTCGTCTAGTGAGGAGAACAGGGCTGGTCAGGACTCCTTGCTTTGACCTGGGCTGGTGAGTCTGTGCCTGAGTTTCCCCATCTGTAGCCTGGGGTGATGCTGCTGCTCCTCCTTTCCAGGCAGGTTAGTGAATGCTGGTGAAGTGCTGCGAGCCCCCCTGCTGGAAGGTGCTAAGGAAGGGCAACATGTTCTAATGCTGTTCCTAAACAATTAATTAATCCTTTTGTCCCCTTCCCCCCCAGCTCTGGGAAATCTCCTCTGGAGAGCTCCTGCTCTCTGTCCTCTTCGATGTGGGCATCATGGCAGTGACCCTTGACCTCTCCGAGTATCACATGTTCTGTGGCGGCATGGACGGCTCCATCTTTCAGGTCGACCTCTGTGCCTGGGTGAGTGATCTGGGAGGGGCCCACTGGGTGGCGGGTGTCCTGCCGGGTATGTGTCCCAGTGCGGATGTCCGTCTGCTGGACCCCCTCCCTGCTGCAGAAGAGAGTGCGTCCCTTCACCTCCACTTCCCGGGCTCGGACTCTGCCAGCCTTGCGAGGGGGCGAACTCTGATTAAGGGGACAATGGAGCGAAGACTGCTTCGTCTCCACTGCTCGGCTGCCTGTCCCGGGCGGTAACCCCGGGCGATGCTGCGCTGTGTTGGGATGGTTGCCGTCCCAACACAGGATTGCAACAACGCGGGGCTACTTTGGTGTCAGGCCTGGGAGGGGTTCACAGACAGCTCTGTCTCTGTCCTGCTCTCCCCTTGAGCAGAGCTCCAGGGAGGCGCTTGCAGTTCTGCAGAGGAAAAGGAGCCAAGTTGATTCTCCTTTTAATTCTCTCTCCTTCCTTGGCTCTCGCAGCCTGTTCAGAGAGACCGAGCCTTCCACTCGGAGCGGGAGAACGGGAAGATCTTCAAGGGACACAGGTGAGGCATGGCTCTTACAGCTGCTCTGTCTCTAATAGCACCGCACTCCCAGCACCAGGTCACTCCAGTGATGTTACGCTGCCACCTCCTCTTCCCTCAATGGCTCATAGGAGCCGGAAGCAGCAGCTCTGCAACCTCCACGCACCGAGCTGAATTCCAGATGAGAAATAACCCACAGAAGGGCGGTTGTACCGCAGCCATTCGCCCCCACTGCTCATGGGAGCAGGAGAGTCTAGTGGTGCAGAGAGAGAGGATTGCAAGTCAGGGCACCGGGTTCTGTGCCCAGTTCTGCAGGGGAGTGTGATTCAGTGGCTAGCACAGAGGACCTGGAACGAGGGCCTCGTGGATTTTATTCCCAGCTCTGGGAGGCCTGTGGCCTAGTGTTCAGACAGCAGAGGGGAACAGGCATTCTGGACTCCTGGGCTGGGAGGGGAGTTTCTCAGTGGTTAGAGCGGGGCTCGGGGAGGAGTTGGGCCATGTGGGTTCTGTTCCCACAAGCAGAGAGGTACGGCACATGTCGTGCCAGCCATAAGCACCGACTTCCCCTATTTCCCGTGGGTGTTTGACCTCCTCTCTGCCCCGGCCCCTTCCCTAAGGCCCCACCCCCATTCCAGTCCTTTTCCCCCAAAGGCCCCACCCCAACTCCGTCCCCTCCCTGCCAATATTCCAACTGCTTCCCCAAATCCCCACTCCAGCCCTGCCTCTTCCTCGCCTCCTCCCCTGAGCACGCCACATCCCCGCTCCTCCCGGAGCGTGCTAATGCTGCCAAACAGCTGTTCGGTGGCAGCCAGGTAGGAAGCGCTGGGAGGTAGGTGGAGGAGCAGGAACGTCGCACACTCAGGGGAGGAGGGAGCGGGGAGCTTGGCTGCTGGTGGGTGCAGAGCACCCACTAACTTTTCCCCATGGGTGCTCCAGCCCCGAAGCACCCACAGAGTCACTGCCTATGGTGCCAGCTCCATGATTTTTGTTGTTAAACCAAGTCCCTGCACAGTTGTGATCTAAAGAGCCAGGTGGGTCCAGGGTACCTGTCCTGTTGGGACTGGCACCACCACTGAACCCCTCCGATGGAGGAGAAGAGGCCGAGAGCAGCTGGGGGAGAAGAGGAGGTGGAGCACAGAGGGACTGGGCAGGGCATGTCAGGGAATGAAGGTGGAGCCTCAGCAACCCCAGGGTCTGCAGTGAATGATGGGTGTGCATTGGGGTGTACGGCAGAGGGGCGCCCGTCAGTGCTGCTCCCCTCCTGAGTCAGCAGCTGACTAGTGACCTCCCCTTTCTTTCCATGCTTGTGTCCCAGCAAGGCCTTGGAGTCTCAGGGAATCCCCCCCAGTGCCCTGCGGTGACCCCAGGGAAGAAAGCCGGATGCTGGTCTGTCTGGCCCACTCCTTGCATTAGCCAGAGCGCGGAACTAGGAGGCACCTTGACGTGCTTCCAACCCCAGGACAGGGGAGCTTGAATCCTGCTGTTGGCTGCAAGGCCAGCCCACCTACGGGGAGTGGAGGTGACCAGCCAGTGGGGTGCCCTGTGTGTCTCCCTCCTAACCTCCAGGCCAGTCCCCGCATGCCACTGTGTCTCCATAACCCACTGGCCACAGCCACGAGCACGGGGCAGCGCAGCCACTCAAGCCCTCGTGGTCTCTCACTGCTGTCCCTCTGTCCACAGGAACCAGGTGACGTGTCTGTCCGTCTCCACGGATGGCAGCCTGCTGCTCTCCGGCTCGCATGATGAAACAGTCCGGCTGTGGGACATCCAGAGCAAGCAGTGCCTGCGGACAGTGAATCACAAAGGTAAGCGGGACTCTGCTCACCCCTCCCTCTCCGCCATGCGACCCTGCAGAGCATAGCAAAGAGATCCAGGAGCAAATGGCTTGCGCTGGTTTTCCCTGTGTGAGACAGTTTGAGCTGAACCCTCAGCCTCCTGCTGTGGGGCTAGGGGTGGCTTAACCCCCTTGCTCCCCTGGCGAGTTTACAGCTGGAGAGAGGCACCTGCAGCTGGGCTACAGGAATCAGATAGGGGAGGGAAGGAGTAATGTTTTCCAAGCTCTGCCTACAAAATAAGCTCCGCCCACAAGGGGTGCCTCTCGCAGCTGCTTTTGCCAATGTTGAGAACATGCAGATCCGTGGGCTTCTTGGGCCAGGCTGCGGATTCACCTGGGGGCTCCGTGGTGAGGCTTTCATGCCCTACTGGAGCAGCAGATGGGTTGCTGCATGGCAAGGCTTTGACTGGGTTCTTACTGTCCATCTGCTCCAGCGTCAGCCAAGTGCCTGGGAGGATGCTAATGCCCAGGGGTTTTGTACTGGGACGTGGCTAGAGAAGGCGGCATCTCCCCTCCCTCTGCCTTCTTGAGGGGGTGTGGGTGTCCGAGTCCCGCAGCCTTGCTCCACGTTGCCATCGTCTCTTACTGCTTGTCTCCATGCTCTCGGGGGAGGCAGCGGCATGAGGGGATGGGCAGGAGGGTGACCTGGGCCCAACAGATTCACTTCACTTAGCAGCCTCAGCACAGCATGACACACCGGAGCCTGTGCCAGCCCAGGCTGTTTAGATGGACCTGTTGCTAGCAGGCTGGTGTGTGTGGGGGGGAAATCACCATTCACACCTATGCACACAAGGATTCCCCTCCTAGCTAGCCGGCCCCCATCACCTGTAGCCCTGCTTGATAATACAGCCCCAGGTCAGTTGTTGAAACCACACGGGCCGCTGAAGTACCATCGATGGTGAATAACAGCAGGGCTTTGATTTCCTGCTTCATCTGGATCCCATGCAGGACGCGAAGTCGGATTGTTCCCCCGGTCCCAGCTAGAGCGGGGTGGGTGGACTGTGTGCGAGAGGGTTAATTGTCACATGCCTCGGACGCTGTGGAAGTGCAGCCTGCTACAGTTCCATGGCTTGAAGGGGCAGCTGCTGCCACTCCTTTTAAGCAGCGTCTCCCATGCCTGGGGCAGCTGGGTCTAGTGAGAGGGGCTCAGAGATACCAGATGTAGCCTGCTCGCCCCTGTTGCAGCTCCCACCCCTGAGGGCACCGGGAATGATGGGCTGAGGCTGGCAGGAACCAGGCTGGCCCCTGCTATTCCTAGCCCGACCCGCAGTGGCTCCCCTTTCCAGCGTTCCCACGCACCCACCCCGTCAAAGAGTCTTCAGCCTGGATAAAGGGGAGACCCCAGCTGATGAGCATTTAATGCAGGGAGCACTGCCGCCCCACCTGGACGCTCTCCTCATATATCTTCCCAGGAGACGGCCCGAGTGAGCTTGCCGTGCCACGGAAAGGCCGGGATTCACCGCTACATGTCCCGGAGCTGTGGGACTTTCCAGTGGTCTCTCCCTCCCCTTCCCTGATCACTGCCATCCCTCAGCCCAGAGGGCGCCAGGAGCCAGCTCCATCCTATAAACCGGTGCTCTGCCCCTGTGGTCCTGCAGCCTGTCCGTGAGGGGTAGAGACGACCACGGGCCTGGCTGACATTCTGGTGACCTACAGGCTAGAGCAGCCGGGAGAATGATGCTCTCTCTGCAGAGGGCAGGAGAGAGCTGCCCCCAGGCCCGGAGGGAGAGTGAAGTACAAGAGACAAACCCCAGAGGAGGCCAGAAATAGATCCAAGGAATCAGAGGGCAGCGTGATGCTGAGGCTCCCAGCTGGAGATGACCAAGGGTGTTATGCCAATAGCTTGCATGGGGCAAAGGGGCCTTTCCTGCAAGGTTTGCTCTTCCGTGGCAGGCTGGGAGGGGAGCCTGTCAGCGCGGGTGGACGGATGGACTCTGAGGAGCTGGTGCTAGCTGCTGTTGAGTGATGAGCTGTGACTCCGGGCGGGGATACCCAGCAGGGCTCCCCGGTCACTGAGCCGGTGACTTAGCATTCGCTCAACACACATGCTGGTGGGCAAGCCGGGGGAGCAGCGTCAAATCTGGAGAAACATCCATGAGCGACCTTCGTCCTGACAGGCCCGGGAGGTGGAATTTGGGCTCCGCCCAGGACGAGAGCAGAGGAGTTTCCAGTGGAGAAAGCAGGCAGCGTGATGGAGTGGGGAGGGTGGCAGACTAGGAGCCGGGTCTCCTGAGTTCTGTTCCCAGTGCGACCACTGACTCCCTTTGCAACCTTGGACAAGTCACGTCCCCGCCCAGTGCCTCAGTTTCCCCATCTGTAAAGGGGTGGAGCGAATGGTGCTGCTCCATCTTTGTGAAGCACTTTGAGATCTGATGAGGGGGCAGCCATGAGGCTAAAGCACTGAGCTGGGGCTCTGGAGACTCTGACCTGGGTTAGGGCCTCCGGGTATTAGGAAGTCGGAGGGAGTGTTCTGGTAAGTCATCTCGTTTGTGGTTACTCGACTGAGTCCCTGTGGCCACATTGGCAGGCAGCCGCTCACTGGCCAATAGCTGATTCATCCGTTACGAAACGCTTCTGGGAAGGTGTCTCCTTCTCCTTCCATGCAGCTGCCAGGCTCTGCAGCAGTCTGGCACGCTGGCAGGGAACAGGGACTGGGCTCAGCGCCGGAGCTTTGGGATAATTTATGGCGGCTCTGGGGATTTGTGGTCTCTCTGCACTCCTTGCTAATTGCCTTCCTGAGAAGGTGCCTGACCTGTTGGGGACCCTGGGGCTAATCTAATGGATGCTTTCAAAGTTTGTCAGCTTGGGGCTAGGGGAGCAACATTTTAAACAAAGGATCATCGTGGCAGTGGGTGGTTTTGGAGAGCAGCCCTTGGCTAGGGGAGGCCTGCTTCTGAGCTGGAGAGGCAAGGCCTTTAACTGTCCTGCTGTGTCTACCACAGCGCTGCTGGGTATGCTGTCTCCCCCCTTCCCCGTGTGGGGTACCTAGGGCCAGTCCTGTCCGGGGGGACACACCAAGCTTGTTTTTAATTGGCCACCACTGTGCTGTTCTGGCCACGCACCCGACCCCCCTCTCCCCACCCCTCTAGATGAGTGGCGTTTGGATGCTGCAGCTGCTTGCACCTGTTACTCCAAAACATATGGGAGCCCTCTGAGCTGGGGAGGCAGAATTTGTGTGTTGAATGGGGAGGGGAGTGTTGGGGCAGGAGGACTGATGGAAACCAGTTGCCCGTGTGGGTAAAAGCAGTAATTAAAGTGCTCATTAACTCTGCCAGATGAGCGGATGACAGATCGTGCCTGCGAGGTGCAGGCCGGTGATTGATAGCTCGCTTTGCAGAGGACAGCCAGCCCGCTGCGCTCTGCTGCACCCAGGCAGCCTCCTCCCAGCTGCACACCCTGCTCTGGCGCCCGTGGGGGAGAGGCGATGGGGTGCTCTTTTCAGGGGGAGCCACTACCCATCTGCAAAGGGATCTTGCACCTGCAAGGCCTGGCACTCCGGGAGGGCAGGGGAGAATGGGTGGGGGGAGGGTATTCCCCGCCCCCCCGATTTTTGGTATCCCCAAGTTACTTGCAGAAAGGCTAAAGTGTGTCCAGGCTTTGTTCTTTGTCTACATTGTACATCACAGCAAAGTACTGACGCTAGCCTGGGCTTTACTTCTTTAACTTCCCCGACCCAAGCTTTTCCAGGGGCCTAGCAAGGCCCTGACTCCTGGCAGGTTGCTTGGTTTTTAAATAGCGACCACTAGGGGCCCCAAAAGGCCCCCTTCCCTGCCCCTCCCCCCGCGGAAGGGGACCATAGATCTGGCACTGCTGGCAGGAAGGCTTGGAGTGGGTGGAAGGAAAGTGCACCCTGAGCCTTGGCTCCTGCAGCCCCACGTGGATTCGGGCGGGGTGGGCACTGGTCACTTCCGGGAGGGGACCCCAATTTCCCAGGGAAGAGGCTGGCAGGGCTGAGCTGTGTGCAGCAGCCGAGGGAAGCAAATCAGGGGTCTGCTTGTGGGGAGGGATGGGACTTCCCTCCATGTCCTGGCGGGTTTTGGAAGCTCATCTAGTTCATTTGTGAAATTGCCGTGGATGTTCAGGGGTCCTGCATGGCGGGGTGGAAGGTGCACGGGGGGGGGGCAGGGTCACTCGCCAACCTTCCCCCTCCCCCAGCCTGTTCTCTTCTCCCCTCAAGTGTCGGCATTGCAGTTTCTGTAACCCCATAACCTCCAGCTGCTGAGGCCTGGGCGCCTCTCCCTGGCACAAGCTCCAGTTCCAGACAGAGGCCACCCCCTGCTTTCTTCTCCAGTTTTGGGGGGCACAAGCCCCCCCCATCCCTGTCACACCATCAGCTGTCTCCCCAAAGCAGGAGAGTCCCCAAGCACTTCCAGCCTCCTTTCAGTGAGCCAAACCCCTCAGCACCTGGAGTGCTTCCCTGGGCTTTGTGAAAGGCTGAGGCCACTCTGTCCCCCTGTGGGGCCGTCCAGCACCGCCTCCACTATCTAATTTCCCAAAGCACCCTAACCTCGGACTCTGCCCCACGCGTTGCCTCAAGCAGGCCCCCCGAGTCCTGCGTCTGACACCTTTGAGTCACTAAGGTCGCTCCCCAGGCCTGATCAGCTTGTAGTTGGGGGTTGTTTTTATGGCTTGGAACCCAGGAGTCCCGACTCTCTGTCCCCCTGGCTGCTCTAAGCACAAAGCTACACTCCCTGCCAGAGCCAGGAAGGGATCCCAGGAGTCCTGGCTGCCACACGGCCCTTCCTTTCATGTCCTGGGCTGCCCAGGTGACCCCTGAGCGTCTGCACTGTGTAAACCTGACCGGCTCGTCCTTTTTCTTCATCCCCAGGCCCGGTGACAAATGCCTTCATCACGCTGGCCCCAGCCAACATGTTCAACCCAGACAGCAAGCCCGGTGTGCCTCTGCCCAAATTCAGCAAACACCTGCACGGGACCGAGAGCAGCGAGGATCAAGGAGCCGAGGGGGTGACGCTGCGCCTCGGCCTCCACCAACAGGTAGGAGCAAACGGTGCCAGCATCTGAGCTGGGCCTGGGGGGCGCGGGTGATGGATGTTGATCCTTCCGGCCAGAGCAGAGGCAGGGGGCTGGTCCCTGCTGATCTGATGCTGACGAGGTGGGCAGAGAGACCTGATGGACACCCAGTTTACAGAATACCATACTCCTGTGTAGTGTATGAGAACGGCTTGAAACCCCAGCCTCACGGCCAGCACCCCTGGGACTGGCCAGTCGGTAAATCGGGCTGATCTAGAGGTTAGAGCAAGGGGGACTGGGAGTTAGGCCTCCAGGCTTGTATTCCTGGCTCTGGGAGGGGAGTGAGTTTCTAGTGGTTAGAGCAGTGGCAGGGGGACTGGACTCTTGGGTTCTATCCCCAGAGGTGTAGGGACGTCTCTGCTGAGGATCTTGCTCTGGCAGCCTGTCCCAGGAACAAGCCCTGGAGCTCCCATCCACCTGCCCTGCGAGATGCCCCCTTTCTCATGTAGAATGAAGGAGCCCAGCAGCTCTGCCCTACCCCTCCTTCTCTGCAGGCCTTGGCTGAAGGTTCTTTGCTGTCCCCAGATGTCCTAACGAATTGCTGGCTTTGAAGGGGTTTCTAATTAACTGATTGTGACTGAGAAGCTGGAGCTCCTTCCCGCGAGGGGAATTAGAGAACAGTTTCTCTTGCTCTTGCACCCGCAGAAAGGGCTTAATTAGCACTGTGCCCTCTGGCGAAGGAGATGGGGGTGTTTGATAGACAGTGTGAGCGGACAAGGGATCCAGGAACGATCCAGGGCCGCGCTGTTCTGCAGGGGGCTAGGAAGCCTCAATCCTCCAGTGAGGCTGAACAGTTTGTGTCGCCTGCTCCCTGCGATGCTTTATCCATCTGCTATAACAGTTCAGGTTCTGTGAACCCATGGGCCGTCGGGGCTTAGCACACACGCTGTGATTGCACCGGGCAGTAGCAGGTTTTCAGGAGGGAAGAGAAGAAAAGGGGCCCGACCTCTGCAGTGCCAGCGTCGGTCCCCTTTCCCCCAGCCACACCTCTGCACAGTCGCGTCACCAAGGGCGGTCGAGATCCTTACTTCCCAGTTTGTTACAGTCGCCGGTTGGAGCCGCAGCGCTCTGTGGAATCTGCCACCATGGTGATCTCGTCCGATCCCCAAAGCTTGTCATGCAGGGAAGGGTGAGCAGCTAGCAAGGGTGAAAAATCGAGACGGGGTGGGGAGTAATAGGCGCCTGTATAAGATAAAGCCCCAAATCTTGGGGCTGTTCTGTAAAATTGGGACATCTAGTCACCCCAAAGCAGAGTCGTGCCAGGTCGGTAACTGTATGAGCGATGCCAAGTGCTGCAGGACCGGGTGGTGACGGGTTGGCTTCCCTCTGTCAGCACTGGCCTCGGTGCCCCAGCACATTAGGGGGCACGGGGCTGCTGGGAGCAGGGTGGGGGTGGCGTCCCTTGGACTCTGTGCTGACCTCAGTGCCTCAGCCTAGCACTGGGGGGCGCCGTGCTGCTGGGAGCTGTGTGGGTGACCCGGTCAGAGGTGCTCTCCCTTTGACATCAGCGCTGCCCCTCTGCCCTAGCAGAGTGCTAAGAGGTGCTGTGATGCAGGGGGCTCAGTTGGGGGCGCTCTTACCACTGGTCACTGCCAGCCCTATGCCCCAGCACGGAGCTGTCTGCAGCGACTGATGTAAGCCGAGGTCCTGAGGGCCAGTGCTCTTTGCACACAGTTTAAGGCCGCAAGGGACCATCTGCTCCTCTAGTCAGAGCTCCTGCATAGCACAGACCGGTCAGTTTCACCCAAATGCTCCTACGCCGAGCATGGGGACTTCAGTTTAACTGAGGCACATGCGTGCCCAGGAGCCCTAAACGGTAACGTCCGGGGGCAGGGAGTAGGCGAGACCAAGGCGGCCCATGGCTCCTGTTCCGGCAAGGAACTGATTTGGTGAAACATCCAGAGGACCCAGCAGGCCCTTCATTCCCATGGGTGCTTTCCACAAGAGTCTGAGCGCCCTCCTCTCTGCCCTGGCCATGCCTACGTGCAGCTAAATTAATGCCGCCTCCCTACGACTCCCCTTGCGGTGCTCACTGGGACAATAATCTTTCCTTCCTGCCTTCCGCTGTCACGCGGGGAGGTTCACGCTGCACCTGGTCATGCTTCAGCACTGGGGATTGGTGCCCGGCTGGGGGCCGCACACAGTGCTGCAGGGATGTGTACTAGTAACAGTCGGACTCATTATGTGCCCCCTTCGCTCCCCTGTCCCGCCTCTGCTCGTTCCTCTCCCCCCAGCAGCCTACCCCAGCCCCCGTGTGTGTTCGTTTGGGCAGCGGGGAGCAACGCGAGCCCTGCTGGGCTGGAGACCTCTGCCTCGCCGGCAGCTCTTCTCTGTCCCTCCTGCAGCCCTGCACACCCGCAGAGGTCAAGGCTAGGTGCTGGCAGTGCGGCATCCCCTGCAGCTCTGCTCGGCAAAGGCAACTTGTGCCTGGTTGTAATTGCCCTCCGCAGTCCTTCCCTCGCTCCTCTCCCAGCCTGCAGCTGCACAACGGCCCTGTGCCTGCGTGGAGACCGGGGACCTGAGGCATGCAGCCTGCCTTTCAGAGCCTGGAGGGGCCTGACTCCCAGGGAAGTCAGCTGAGCACCTTTGCAAACCAGGCTGCTCGTGACTAGCCCAAGTCACACAGGAAGTCAGTGGCAGAGCTGGGAAATCCCTTGCTCTAACCAGTTGGCCATTGCATACTCCCTCCTTTCCCCCCAGTGTCTCCCAGCTCCACTGCATCACTGGGATTTGCTGTCGCAAACTCCAGCTCAGCTCTCTGACCTTTAACCACCTCCCTGGTCTTTCTGTGGGGGAAGAGCAGTTCTCATGCTGGACAGGAAAGTGGTGTGTAAAACCTGACCTCTGGCCTCTCCCTAACCTGTGAGCAGCAGTGTAGCCAGGCTCCAGAGCACAATTTGGAAGGCGTTGGGAGCCACAGGTCCTCAAGGAATAGAAGGGAGGACCAGGAACTGGAGCACCATCCTGCTTCTCATCTCGGGGATGTACCAAGGGGAATGCACCAGGGCAGGGGCGGTGGGTGGGGAGAAGGGGGAGTGGGCATTGTTCAGCTGATGGTGGAGTGAGGAGGAGAGATCTCGTCTGTAGTGCTAGCATCTCCTTTTGGAAATGAGAATCGTGGCTGCAGCCCATGTGCACAAGGTCCCAGATGAGCCCATCCAGCTCGGCCAGGTGCTAGCGGCGCTGGGACAGTCTCTGGGCGCTGCAGGGTCCCGCAGTGGGTTTTGGGAACGGTAAGACAATGGACTCATGGCCTCACTGACCCCTCCGATGTGTTTCCTTGCAGGGGGCTGGGGAGAGCTACTTGGAAAAGGCTGACCGGTTGTACTCGCAGATGTGCTTGACCAGGGAAAAGGTGAGTCCCACACACACCCCTGGGGGCCCCAGCAGGGCTCAGCGAGGGTTGGCAGTGGAGGGTGGTCTGAAAGGGGGGCACTTCCTTCCAGGCACACAGGGTCCCCCTGGAAGCAGGGTGCTACCTAAGGCTTCCAGGAAGGTCTGTTAAACGCGCTCCCCAAAACTTGGGAACCCTCCCAGCACAGGATTAGGGGGTGACTCAAGCTGAGAGGCTTCAGGGCAGGGAACCTGGGATGAGAGGGTAGAAAAGAAGAGGTTTGGGGAGTTACTGTCATCTTCGGGAGACCCTGGTTTCTTTGTCCCCCTCGGGCCAGGGGAGTCGAGCCCCCTCCTCCAAGCCCTCTCTGCTACCTCTCCCTGCAGAACCTGATGGGAGACCAGGAGCAGCTGAAGATCCAAGTGACAGAGCTGGAGGATGAAGTCAGCACGCTCAGGAAGATCAATAAGAACCTCTTTGACTTCTCTGCCCGCATCATCACTAAGTCAGCCAAATGAGCGCTCATCCCGAGCCCTCGCGCGCCCCCGCCCAGCCCTGCAGAGCTCTCGGCGGGGGGGCGGCTACCCGCCCGGCGCCGGTGCCCATGGACGCGTGAGCCCTGCAGTGCACATGGCCTTGCGACCTCCCATGGAAATCCACAGCACACGCCAAGCAACCGGGCATCCACATGCAGACTCAGCCACCCAACAGCTGGGCACATGTAGGCAGGACACTGCATGTGCCGTCAGACACGCTTTGTACACGCAGTCCCCCATGACCGTTTTCACTCGCAGCTGTCTGCACGCATCGGTGTACGCAGGGGAAGTGCGGTGGGATCTCCTGCAGCGTTCTGGACTGAGGGCGCCGGGCACATGGGAGGCCAGACTGGTACGAAGGGAGATGCTCAAGGGCACTGTTACCAGGTTGGGGGCAGAGGGGTGGCAGATACAGGGGGACACCCCCCTTCTCTTCCCTGGCCTCCCCTTTTCCGTACTCTGCCATGGTGCACGGACAGAGCAACAGGTGCTTCTTTTGTCTCTTAACACCCTGGAGTGGGGGAGGCGATTTTGTGTCGTCCCCCCCCCCGCTCCCCGAGCAGAGATGCTGCTGCTTGGCCCTGAATCCTCTGCACTAAACCAACTGGCTGGGGGGCAGGCTTGGAATTTCCCATCAGGGCCAAATCTGGGCCTGACGGTCACAGAGCCTGAGCCAGCGGGACACTGCC
The DNA here is from genome assembly GCF_003597395.2 of Chelonoidis abingdonii. NCBI lineage: Eukaryota > Metazoa > Chordata > Testudines > Testudinidae > Chelonoidis > Chelonoidis abingdonii. The sequence goes on from NC_133779.1 coordinate 38,368,900, forward strand.
ACCTGCTGGAAGCCCGAGTCCTCTCTCTCCGCCCCCGCCTGTTCAGCTGGCTCGTTTAGTGTGCAGGAGGGAGGGAAGTAGCTTTCTGTCCAAGTGCGGGGGGGTCTATGGGGCGGGGTGGGGGGTTACATCCCTGCTTCCATGTTGGTGGGGTATTTCAGGGCATGAGATTAACCCTTGGTGGGAGGTGCATTGGGTGCTGCATGGGTTACACATACAGTCGCCTATGTTGGAGCCGCTGAGTCAAACTAGGTCCCAGCCTGGGAGGTTGCTCTGTCTTCTTATCATTCTGGATCCAGTACCTTTGTTCTCAGACTGTTTTCTTGGGAATTTCCCTTTGGACTCTGTCTCCTTTCGTATCATGTGTTGTGGCATTTGGTTTAATTTGGGGGGTGGGGGGTTTACATAAAAATTGGTTTTATAGTGATATGTGCTTGGCTTCTTCACGTCTTTCTGTAGCATTGTCTAGCCAGGGATCTCAAAGCACCCTGGGAATTGGTTAAGCGTCATAACAACCCACTCCCCAGTGGAATAGGGGTGTGGTAGTATCCCTGTTTCACAGATGGGGGAAACTGAGGCACAGAAGCAGGGAAGTGACTTGCCCACGGTCACTCAAGAAGTGTGTATCTTGGTTTCCTTGTCCACTCCCTCCCAGAGCTTGGTCTAGAACCCAGTAGCCCTGACTCCAGTCCCCTGCACTACCCACTAGACCACGCTCCCTTAATGACTGAGCGATGGCTTGTCGCATTTGCAGCCAGTCCTCTGACCAGCTCAGGGGCTCAGCTCCACTTGGGCCTAATAAACTCACTGAGAAATGGACAGGCAGCTAGTTAGGCAGGGAAGCACCTGGGCTTGGTATAAGGCAGCGACTCCCAGTGTGAGGAGGAAAACAGGCCCCTGGGGGGAGAAACAGACCCCAGAGCAGTGAAAGAGAGATCTCCCCCAGAGCCAGCTTCTCAGGAGGAAGCTGATGAGGGGGACTCGAAAGGACGCCTAGGAAGAGCACTCGTGGGCGGGACGGTTTCTAGACAGAAGGCACTGAAGGGCAAGACGCAGAGAAACACCCCCTGCCCCTCTCCAGCTAGAGGGGCTGGGATGGAGGCCTCTTTGTGTGACGTTCCAACTGGGGGTAGAATGATGTAGAGCCCGGAAGGGGCACTGCTCAAGATACATAAGCCTTATGGGAGCCCACTAGGGGAAACTGAGGCAGGGACAGTCACCGATGTGGCACCAGGGCACTCTGGAGTGAGGGCCCCCACCACTCTCCCCTTCTACTAATTCAGTGGCAGCTTGTCTCCAGTGGACCTCTATCCACCCCCACCTTCCCGCAGCTTTTTTCTTCCCTGCCGACTCCAAGCGCAACACAGCACCTCCGAGGTAAGTGACTAGGAGACAGCTGCTGCAATGAAATACTAGGGCCGGGTCTATGTTTTTTCAGTGAGTCCAGGCTCTTAACTCAGGGTGTTGCCCCGTAAGCTGCTTCCTGCTGCCCCCTAACCCTCCACCCTGAGTGATGTGCTTTTAACCTGGATGGGGTGGCCTGGCCTGGCCGAGTGGGGTGGGGTTAAGAGATCAGGGGCTTTCCTGGGAGCTGAGAACCCACCTGCTGTGCAGTGCAGAGGAGGCTAAACCGCTCCAGTGCTTATGTTTCTCCCTGGCCTTCCCAGAACTCCCCATCCCTCCACCCTGAGGGAGAGACAAGTTCTCCCACATTCCCAGGGAATTAAATCCGCACTCGGTGGGGGCTGAGATGGGAGTTGGGGACATCCAAGGTCTCCATCTCTCTGTTTCTAGAGCTCCCCGCAGGCTCTCAGCACTGTTTGTGGGTGTAAACTGCTGGTAGCCTGCCCCACCGGAGTCCAGAGCTGGGAAATCTCTGCTGCTCCTTCCCTCTTGCTGGGGCTGCTTCAGCTGTGGGTTGACCAGCTAGAAAGGGTGAAAAATCAGGATGGGGGGTGGAGGCTAATAGGTGCCTATATAAGAAAAATTCTCAAATATTGGGACTGTCCCTATAAAACTGGAACATCTGGTCACCCTATTCAGCAGTGACCTTGTAAGGAATCGAAAAGCTGAGGTTCAGAGCTGCTCCCTGCCTTGCTTTCTGCTGCCCGAGTGATGGGGGGCCTGGCACCTGCATGGACCGCTCACCAGGGCAGGGGCAGATCCCTGGCCTTCCCCCTAGGCTTGGCCAAGCAGGCTTGGGAGGGGGGGCTCCTTGCCTTGCTGCAGAGGCTCTGCACTGCTAGGAGCGGGCTGGTTCCTGCGTGTTGGGCCCAGCTGTGCGGTTCAGGACACGCTCAGTGCCCTCTGTGATGTCAGGCGACACTCACCGCCACAATGATGGGCACCAAACTGGCCTACAGCAGGGAAGGAAAGGGAAGACGTGGGGGTGGGGAGGATGCTCCCCTTGCCCCCCTTTCACTGAATGTGTATGTGCGTGTGCAGTGGATGGGAGGGAGGTGGCTGCCTTGCCCCCTTTGGGGGGGTGCAGATGTGCCCAAATCTCCTGGGGGCACAGGTTAGCCTCGACCCATCCGCACACCCCACAGTGGTGGACCTGTTTCATAAACCAGAAGCATGAGCATTTGATTTGGAGTGCGGTTTAATAACCCGAGTGTTCGGGCCAAGCTCCCCTCTCATGCCAGCCCACTTAGATGATGCTTTTAGTTTAATAAGGGACATTTCTCTTGTTTTTTTCACTCCGTCTGTTTTTCTTTTTTTCCTTCAGAAATTTTGGATCAATGTTAATAGACTGCATCAGAGCAGTATCGGCCTCAGCCAGCCAGCTGCTTTGAGGCAGTACCCCCGGCTCTCCGATATCACAGTAATGGGCTCCTGTAAGGACCTGGGTGAACCAGGGTCTCCTCCTGGTCTCCACGCACACTTTGAATCTTTCCCAGCCAGCTCTGCAAACATAGTCCAGGCTCCAAAGGCAAGAGCTCAGCTGTGGGCCTTGGGAATATTCTTTTCTGTCCCCTCTCTTCCTCCAGTCGAAATAACGGCCTCTGCCCCAGCCTCCCCCTGCCCCTCCAACCCAGCATCCCTGCCCTGCTTTCAACACAGAAAGCAACAAGATAACGTCCGGCTCGGACCGTCTCCTCAGATTAGGCTCCTCCACCCACCCTGCTCAGCTCGCACCCTAGATCCTCCCTTTCCAGCCAGACCCTCCTACTTGCCCTACACCTGGGTGGGATCATGACCCACTGTCCTCAGTGAGACAGCAGCGCCCACTTAATCCTTTCCAAGCTGCTGGGACACCCTGCCAACAGAGTGGGTGGTATTTCAGATGTGACAGTACCACTGCCAGGTGGTGTTTCCCCCTAAGAGGAGAGTTTGTAGGTGCTCATGACAGCAGCCTCAGTAAGGGCTGGCTGGAATTCATTTTCTCCTGCTGTCTATTGGAGCCCACGGCATGATCCTTTTCAAGCACGTGGCCTTGGCGGGCCGAGGCCTAGATGACTGGGTAGGGTTAAGGCACAGGGTTTTCTTAGCTGCTGTGCCCTGGCTGTGGGGTTTGGGAGGCCAGGTTATAGTCCATGGGGCCTTTCAGGGGCCCCTTGTTTTAACTGAGTAGACGTCACTCAGCCAGCAGCCCGGTAGGTGCCAGGTATGTCTCTGTTATTGATTCCCTGATATCCGTTCCTGGGGCAGGGGATACAGCTCTGGAGCCCGGGTGCATTTCAGTTCCTTGCTCTAGTCTTGTCCTTCCCTTGCCCTAAGTCCTGCTGTCCCAGCCCAGAGAACGCGCTCGTCGCACTCATGGGCAGAGCAGTGGCCTGGCTGCAAGCTGCCCTGTGGAAGTGTCCCGAGGGAGGCTGGTGTCCACGCTGCCACTGGGCAGGAGATCCCAGATGGGCTGCAGAAGGTGGCTCTCAAGCAGCGAGGGGAGATTGTCTCCCACTACCAAAACATGGTGGGATTTACCAGCCGTGTTAACAGAAGTATGACCCAGTGGTTGGGGGGCCTGCCTGCGGGGTGGGTTCAGTTCCTGGTTCTCCCACTGGTCTCCCTGGGACTCAGGTCTGTCTGTAAAATGTGTTTAGCGGCAGTGCCCTGCCTTGTGGGGGTTCTGAGGCTGAATACTGAGGTGCTCAGATACTATGTCAAGGGGGTGCCGGGGGGCACCCAGAGGCAGATCAAAGTGCCGGACTCCCGGAGATGGAATTCAGTCTCCGGTGCGAGAGCCATGCTTAGAACCTGCCCGCACAGGGCCAGTTTTAGGAAGTGCAGGGACCAATTCAAACAGTTTTCACAGGGCCCTGGCAGGGATGACTTAAAAAAAAAAAAAAATACATGTGAAAAAACATGTGGGGCTCGTATTCACTGGGTGGTGCTCTGAGTCGCTGGCGGCACTGCGGCTATGTCATTGCTCTCTGGCATTTCCACTTCCTGCCCCATAACTAGCTCCCTTCCCACCCGCCCAAAACAGGTCGGCTAGGGAACAGGAATTGAATCTCCCCCTGATACAAGCAGGCCTGGGTCAGAACAACGCTGGAACTGGATGATTTAAAGGGCGGGGGCGGAGGGGGGAAGGCTAACGCTCCTAGTCTGCTGAAGCCAAAGCTCCTGTTTTAGGAGAATTTGGCTGGAATCCTCTGTGTCCTCCGCTGTGACGGCAGGTGTCGAATCCCAGCAGCTTTAATTGTGGCCTCATCTGGCACCTACCGTACGAGCTGCTTCAGCAGAGCCGGGCTTCCCGGTGGCAATACATGAATATCGGCACTGTGCCAGTTCAGTGGTCGCCCTCTCCTTCTCCCCCATCCCACATCTGTCTCCAGGAATTACAGTGGAAAGGCATGAAGCAACGTGACAGTAAAAGACGCTCTGGCAGGTGAAATGGACAAGGGCAGAGCACAGAGCCAGGGTCATTTCCAGCTGCCTGGCTTTGCCAAAGAACAAACAAAGAACCCGTGGGCTTACAGATAAGTCAATTGTTTTTTAATAAAGTGGGAGGGAAAATCAGGGAAAAAATGTTAACTCCCCCAAAATTACAAAGTTTAAAGGGATGGAATGTTTTGTCTTGGGCCCCTCCTTGGACACAGTAAGGCTCAAAAATGTAGAGTCTAGGCTGGAAGATGGAGAGAGAGGGGGAGAGAGAGAGAGAAGGAGTGCGTGCATGCATGTGTGTGTGCATGTGCACATGCATGCACACACAAAAGCATGCACACAGCTACCCTCTGCTGGATGGAATCAGAACGGCTCGACTGTGTGTCATAAGCCCTATACTGCTAACAAAAAATGAGGATTCTCGTTTAGGTAAACTGTAGGGGGGAGGGCTGTGCTTTTGGCACAGGAAAGCTCTGGCATCCAGCTTTGCTCTGCCCCTGAGACTCTGCAGAAGAGGCAGCAGTCGTGGGCTTGATTTGTCCAAGGATTTGAGCACTCACAGCTCCCACTACAGTCCAGCAGAGCCATGGGGCCCCAGAGCCGGCTCATAGCCATTAAGGGGCTCATGTGAATGGAAGTGATGGTATTGTGCACCCATCGATTGCTGCATTAGCCAGGGCTGGGAGCTGGACCTGTGGGCGTGTAGCCATTGCAGACTTAGCTTAGCCTGCCCAGCCATCTCATCCTAGCCTTGAGCAGCAGATTGAGAGGAGCCAGAGCTGCATTCTGAGTGGCTGCCCACGCCTTAAACTCAGCCCCGGTGCTTCTGCCAGGTCCCCCTGCCAAGCCGCTCCATCCTTCACTCAAAAATTCATGCACCAAGAAGGGAGAACTGGCCACACTGCTCCGTGGATTGTTAATCTCATTATCAGCTGCTTTATATCCATTTGCAGGGGAGGGACCATCTCCCGTCTGGTTGACTGGTCCAGTGTGACACTGCATGGGATGGTCTCATTAGGCCTTCAGAAGGTTTCCTTCTCCTGCTCTCCCCTTTGATCTCCCACACTATCATGCCCGGGAGGAATTCAGTCGTGTTCACTCATTACATTTGTCTGATGATCAATATTTTTCACCAGCTGCTACTTGGCTGGTCTTGAGGGAGGGGAGGTTTGGTTATTAATTTAATAGATTTTCTTCCCTTTCTATTGACAGGTGTTTGCCTTCGGGGGTGAGGGGACCTCATCAGAAATGCAGATTGGTGAACCACGAAATCCATCCCCCCTTGGCCACATGTCGCTCTTCTCCCTAGGACACACATGGCCACTGCCTGGTCCCTCCCTATGAACAGGGTGCAGCCAGCTGGGTAGGTGATCAGCTGATTCCATTGTCTCCTGTCCATCCTCTCAGGATATGGTGCTAGCTTGTAAGAGTGGCCCGTTAAAGGCAGCCTAAGCAGCCTTCGTAGGAAGGAGCCAGGGCTATAGCAGAGGAGCAGATTCCAGTGAAATAAGTCTGAGCAGCAGGCACGCTTGACCTTGGTGCTTTGAGGTTAATAACAGGGAGGTCTTGGCACGCAGAGAGAATTAGTGGTTTGTACCACAAGGGACAAAGGGGTGAGCGCAGGCTCAGCAGGGTCGGTGCCCAGAGAATGCTGTGAGCCAAACTCAACTGGGTGGGGTGGCCCTGGCCTCCTGCCTGTGCCCCTGTTCTCCATCTGAAGGACCTGGTGCCACAGCAGTCTGGCTGGCTAATGCCCGGGTTGTTTTAATTGTATTAGCCTTTTATTAACTCAGTATTATCATGCCGCAGCTACTGAGAATCCTCTTCGATTTCCCCCTGAGATAAGCAGCATCTGGCCTCCTCTTGCCCCGTGGGAGGGGAGACCACAAGGTGCTGGGGAGGGGTATGCGGGCTCTGCCCTCCCCTCTGAGTGCTAACCCCGTGTAGGGCTGAGGATGTCGTCATTCAGCTGGGCTCTAGAAGTGATCCCATAGCACGTCTCTCAAGAGCAGGGGGTTTAGCTTGCGTGTCCTAAAGATCCCCCCCACCCCCTCGCCTGGCAATCACAGCAGGAGAAGATATTCCCTTTCTGGCTTAAACAGCTATGTAGTGGCACTGTGCTGTTAAGCAGCTGCAGGGTTTCACCCCAGAGGTGGCTGCATTGCAGCCATGGCTGAAATGATGACTATATATAGTCACAGGCGAGCGTGGGATGATGCACCAGAAATGTGAGTTGCTGGCAGCGGTAAAACACTGCTCTGTATCCTGGGGGGGTGGGAAGGGGTCACCTGCACAAGTTTATTCCTCCCTTTTCTCCTCCATTAAATCCAGAGCTGCATAGTCATGGGCTCATCCATCACTGGGGCAGCAGGGCTGTCCAGTGGCTAGGGCACTGAACTGGCATCTGGGAGACTTGAGTTCCAGGCCTGGCTCTGCTGTGTGACCTTGGACAAATCATTCCCCTGCTCTGTGCCTCGGTTTCCCCTCCCACCTTTGTCTGTTTGGTCTTTGTAGCCTTGAGCTCTTTGAGGCAGGACCTCACTGAAATGGGGGTTAGGTGCCTACAGATCATCAGGAATCTGGGCCCACAACTCTGCTTTAGCTCCCTCGCAGTTGGGGGTGGGGTGCTAAGCTTCCATGTGTAAAAGGTATCAAAATGCCAAGCTATCAGCACTTTCGGTCCACCCGCAGGCCCGGCCTGCGAACACGGGGCCAGGCTGGGCATGTTGCTTTTTCTTGAATAGTTGTTTGCTGAAAGGGACACGGCTCCAGCCTCATACCTCACTCCAGCAAACTCCTTCCCAAGATGTTCGCCAAGTATGTGACTATCAAAAAGGCCCCGTGTTGCCATGTGGGTCACACGCGCTGCCTGGCATGGCTGGGAAAGGCAGTGGAGGAGATGACGGGCAGGCCGAGGGGACGGGTGCGGGGGGCTCTGCTTATTAAAAGACAATGACAATTCTCCTCAAATTCCTCTGGATTTATGGTCTGAATCTCCTTCAGCCCCCTCCCAAAGGCCTTCCCCAGGCTGGGTATTATCGCAGTGAAAGCCAAGGGAATGCATAATGAAGTGTGAAAGAGTGCTCACTACTGCAGAACCTCTGGGCCTGTAGAGACAAAGGGAGCTGTGCTGGTACGTGTGCGTGCGAGCTGGGCAGGTTTGCTCTGGGGCTGGGTTAAGGTCACTCATGCACTGTGACTTGTGCAGGGTTTGGCGTGTGTTGCCGGATGGATTCCCTGGGGGGGCGAGAGAGTCGTGGACAGTGGAGTGTGTCAAGGCTTGGCCAGCATGTGAGGCATGTGCAGTCGTGGAAGGTTTGTGTTGCGTGGCAGGAGGCGGATCGGGTTGTGAGAGATGAGTGGGCAGACGCCCGGGGAAGGAGCAGGTGCGCTGGGTTGTGTTAAAGTGTGTGCGTACGCTTTGGGTTATGTGGGGTTTGGGTGATGAGAGTCATGCAGTGCATGCGTACGTGGTTTGTGAGTTGTGTAGCTCAGTGTGGCCATGTGTTTGCAGGTTGGGTTGTATAGGGGTTGTGAGGGTGCATACATGCGTGGTTCGAGTTGTGTAGCTTGGTGTGGACATGTGTTTGCAGGTTGGGTTGTACAGGGGTTGTGTGGGTGCACACGTGTGGTTTGTGAGCGTGTAGCTCGGAATGGGTGCATGTTTGCAGGTTGGGCTGTATAGGGGCTGTGTGGGTGCACACGTGTGGTTTGTGAGCGTGTAGCTCGGAGTGGGTGCTTGTTTGCAGGTTGGCTGTATAGGGGTTGTGTGGGTGTCCCCTCACTCTTTGCCAGCCTGGCCTCTGAACTTCCTGGAGACATTTGCTAGTGGCCAGCGGTGCCCAGCAAAGGGGGCTAAGGATCGTCGGCCTTTGCCCACCACCCCTTGGCAAAGCCAGGCTCCACTCTGGGTGTGTAACGGGGGGCATCTCCACTGCATTCTCTGGGAGGGCACTTGGGCCGAACGAGAGCAGGGGGCATTCTTCTGCCAGCCTCCCCTCGCCACCAGATTCCCTTCGATCTCTCCTGCCTCTGGTAGCCTGCTCCCCGGGCATCTTCAGCCCCCTTCCCCTGCCTTGCTGTGATTGCCCCCTCCTTCCATCCCCACCCCACCCTAATCTCTGCCCCCCC
>NC_133779.1:38377970-38390910 GCF_003597395.2 Chelonoidis abingdonii
GACCCCTTCCCCAGATTCCCGCTCTGGCCCCGCCTCCCCCCCCAGTCTCCTGGTGCCTCTGCTGCCTCTGCTGCCGGAGACGCTCCATGGCAGCCCTGCCTGGAGATCCCAGCAGCTCCTCCGCTCTCCCAGCCTTCCTCATGCCCCCTCTCCTCCTCCTCCTCCGGCGCCCAGGACTCCTTCCTCCCCAGCGCCCGCCGCCTCCTCTCCCCAACCCTCGCTCCCCCGCCGGCCGCCCACCCAGGGCCGGGGGGGACCGGGGGGCGCCCAAACTTTCCGATGGAGTTTCTGCGGGCGCTCTGGCTGTGCGTGGCGGTGGCGGGCAGCCTCCTGCCGGCGCCCTGCCAGGGGCACCCCCAGCCCTGCCACATCCTCGCCAGGGTCGGGCACACGGTGCGCCTGGGCGCGCTGCTGCCCCGGGGAGGAGCGCAGAGCCGGGTGCGCAGCGCCCTGGCCAGGGCGAGCCGGGCCAGCTGGTTCCCGTATAACCTGAGCTTGGAGATCGTGCCGGGGGCTCCCCGGGAGCGGGACCCGGCGTCGCTGGCTCGCTGGCTGTGCCAGGCGCTGGTGGTGCAGAAGGTGGCGGCGGTGCTGGCCTTCCCCCAGTCCCGGGGGGAGCTGCTCCAGCTGGAGTTCCTCTCCGCCTTCCTGGAGATCCCCTTCCTCAGCGTCGTGGAGCTGGAGCAGCGGCTGCCCTTCAGCACCCAGGTAAGCGGGAGTCGGACCAGCTGCGGCTGGGCAACGAGTGGGAGTGGGGGGTGGGGGGCGCCCGGCTTGTCCAGGCCTCCCTGGTCCCTTGGCTCAGGGCTGGTCTGATCCCTGGGCATGCTGCAGCTGGTGGAGCTCCTTGGCCACCCCAGGGCTAGGCCAGCTGGAGGGGGACACCTCACCTCCTCTGTAGCAATTCCCTTGGTGGCAGGAAGAGGACTGGGGGGGCGGGGGGGCTCCTTGCCCAATAAATCCAGCCCCTCCAACTCCCAGTGCAAGCTGGAGAATCTGCAGCTGGACCCTTTTCTCCTCCCCTGCATGAGCCCTGGTTGCCTGTAAGCCTTGGGGGTGGGGGTAGTTGGGGGTGTCCAGCAGCAGCACTGCAGCTGGGGGAGGGTTTGTTGAAGGACTATTTTTAAGGGGGTGGGGAATCTACTCTGTATGCAAAGGAGCAGAAGAGACTCCTGGCTGCAAATCTGCACTTGCAACTGGCAGCCTCTTCCCCTGGGCCTGCCACCCTGGAGGGAGCATGTCTGGGTGGGCAGGGAGGCTGGGGAGGGCCTGGGTGGGGGGCGGGGGGCCTGTTTCTAAGGAGGCTCTCCTTTCTGCTTTCCTGGCTACCTTGCGCTTCCTTCCCGCCTGGAGCCTTGCCCCGGCTCCATCACTCAGAAGGGCTGGTCAATACTTTAGCCACCTAGAAGGTCCCAGCCGTTTTGAGTTTTAATCACAGCCGAGTTCAGACCCATCGATCAGGGGGAATATTTATAGTTTGGGGTCACTTTATCTGCAAGCCAGGCCAGCCTCCTTCCCAGTCCCTTCCCACCACCCCCAGGCACCTGCGGGAGAGCAGTATTAATTGCAGTAGCTGGAGGGGGCAGAGAGCGGGGTTCTGGAGGAAAAGGCCCCCCGGGCGAAGGAGACGTTCACTCCAGGACACGTGCGTTCCTGATTCTCATGGCTTTAGTGCTGGGTGTGAGTTTATGTAACACAAAAAAGCACTATGTTCCAGGCTTCTTGCAAGGAGGCAGGTTCCCTGCTGGGTCCAGTGAGGAAGGTGGTTAGTTCCCATGCTGATGTTTGTAGTATAAAATCTAAGGCCTCAGCCAGCAGGGCTGTAGGTATCTATACTGACAATCCAAGGGCCTTTCAGATGAGACCTTAACCACCTATCCCCAGGCGCTCTTTGTAAGATTATCCCCTTGGTCCAAATGGCCCCAGTGTTGGATGCTGGCTGCTGCTTCCCACCCCAGAGGTGGCTGCATCTCCACAAGCACTGTACGTAAAGTCAGTCAGTTACCCTGCAAACAGCAGAGTTTGCGGTCTCAGGAGGAATCTATTTTAGAGGGGGGCCATAGCCAGACCTTACCCTGCAATAACACATCACAACAAGAAACAGACCCACCTCTCAGCTCTCCCCCGTCTCAGCCCTCATCTTTGCCTGCCTCCCATGCCCAGAGTTCTCTCGCTTTTCTGACGGTGAATGATTTCCATCACACACAGGGCTTTGTAAAGCAGAGGAGGGGAGTGTATGTGGGTGACTTTTATCGATGCTACAGGAATGACTCTGCTGGCTGCTTTAAGCATCGCTGCTTTATTAATGCCCTGGCATTCCCTTGGTTCGGAAGCCTTTTCCTGCAGCCTGACGGGAATGCAACGCAGAGGGAGGCTAAAAAGTGACCTAGGACCCAAGATGAAGCCAATGGATGCATGTCGATTTGGACAGGGTCTAATTTTTCTTTGCATGGAGATGATGTTACTATTTATGCATACAGGGCAGCTGAGCTCTGGGAACTGTGGGGATATTTGTGTTACACTCCAGCCCAGAGGTGCTGCCACATGCTGTATAGACTTACAGGCCAGAAGGGACCTTTATGATCCTCTAGTCTGACCTCCTGCACATCACAGAACCTCCCCCACGCACTCCCGAAATAGACCCCTAACCTCTGGCTGAGGCCCTGACGTTCAAATCATGGTTTAAAGCCTTCAAGTTACAGAGAATCCACCACTTGCACTAGTTTAAACCTGCAAGAGACCCGTGTCCCATGCTGCAGTGGAAGGTGAAACCTCCTCCCGGTCTCTGCCAATCTGATCCGGGGGAAAATTCCCTCCCAACCCCAAATATGGGCATCAGTTCGACCCTGAGCATGTCCGTGAGACCCAGCAGCCAGACACCTGGGAAAGAATTCTCTGTAGTAACTCAAAGTCTCCTCACCTAGTGTCCTATCACGGGCTGTTGGAGACACGGATGTGCAGTGAGAGACAGTCTGTGCTCCAGAAGAGCTTACAGTCTAAATAGATGCGACAGACAAAGGGTGAGGGGAAACTGAGGCATGAAAGACTAAGAAACTTCTCTCAGGTCACACAGCAGGTAGAGCTGCAGCTAGAACCCAGGGATCTTGAGTCCCGGTCCTGTAAACCACACTGCTTTTCCAAAGCGATAGTTATGAACAAAATCCTAGGCCCCCCTGTATGTATCTTCCTGTCCATATTGTACTTAATTTAGATTGGAAATTCTCTGGAGCATGGCACAGCCAGTGCTGGACCCAGCCCCCTGCTCTAATCACTTAGACCCAGGCTAGCTGGGGCAGCACCATATTCTTGTGTGTCTGTGCAGTACAGAGAGCACTGGGGGTACCGTGTAAAGGAAAACCAAGCTCCCACAGCTGACCTCTTGCTGGTGCAGTATTATCCCTGCAAACTGAGGATCAAAGAGAGGTTGGAATGCTTTCTCAAGGTCACACCACAAGCTGTGGGCAGAGCTGGGAACAGAACCCAGGAGTCCTGATGCCCGTGCCTCCCACCCCACTCTAACCACTAGGCTTTACTCTCCTCCTGGAACTGAGAACAGAATCGAGCAGTTCAGGTGCCTACTCCCCTTTCTCTAACCACTAGATTCCTCTCCTCCTAGAGTTGGGAGTGGAACCCAGGAGTCCTGGTGCCAATCTCCTGCTCTAGCCACATAATCTCTCCACTGCCTGAGGGGGGTATCTATAGAGAGAATGGATATGAGCTGGTGTGAAATGTACCAACCACACCAAGCCCTGGTTACTCACTGCCAGTGGAAATAATCCCAAATTTTTGGCCCTGGCTGCTTTCTTTCTTACTGTTTCTTTACTAATCTCCCTCCTGTGCAGCAGGCTTGACATCGGTGCTAGTTCATGTTCACAGACTGAGACCAGACTATTAGCTTCTGCAGGAGAGCGGTCTCGGCAGCTGGCTCCCTTCTGCCTTGTGTCTAAAGGTGTAAATGGAGGTGTAGCTCAGTGCTGTTATGTTTCCAGCACAGACACAGAGAAGTTCCATAAAACCATACAATCCTCTTGCTGGAAGGCTGCAACATCGCATGACTTTATTTCTTAAACTTCAGAACAATAACACAAAAGAACCTAAAAACAGAGAGACACAAAGCAGGCTGCTCCCTAAAAATAGAGCAGCACAACTCACCCCCACCTTACTCTAGGTCGGCTCTCTGCAAACTAATTGCTGAAACCAAGTTGGCATGCTTTCCTACAGAGCCCCCTAGCCTGCAAGCAGAACCAGGAAATCCCCAACCCCTAAAGGGATAGCTTGTAATTTTAATATAATTTCCAATTTATAATGGCCAGGAGGGAAGCTCTGAGATCTTTGGGAGGAAAGTTCAGCAGAAGGGCAGAGGGGGAGAACTGTCTGTAGATGACACTGAGTTTCTGGTGTGGCCACATGAGCTGGTGTCGCACCCCCTGATTACAGTAAAGCCATATTTATAGGTACGTATAGCGCCTAGCGCAGTGGGGCTCCCGATTTCAGCTGCCACTAATATAAAGACTAGTAAAGTAAATCTCACTCATCATCTCTGGGCTTGCAGAATCCCTTCCACCTGCACTTGGACCGGAAGAGCCCCATGGAGACCCTGGTGGATGTGCTCAGCAGCATCCTGCAGACCAATGACTGGCATGAGATCACCCTGGTGCTGTGCCACGCCTGGGACGTCTCTGGCTTCCTCGATTTCTGGACCAGCAACACTGACCTCTTCCTGAGGACCATCCTGGACCTGAGCTACCTGGACGAGCCAGGTGCCGCCCACTACCTCCGCCAGCACTTGGAGGAGCTCAAGGAGCTGGCCGACCCGGTGCTGCTCTTTGGCTGTGATGCCCGTCTCTCACGGCTGGTGTTCAGGGCGGCCTCGGAGTCTGGCCTGATGCTGCAGGACTTTCACTGGATGCTGGGGCACCCATTGAACGTAGACGAGCTGCAGACGGAGGGGCTGCCCCTGGGCCTCCTGGCTTATGGGGAGGTCAACAGCCCCACGTTGGAGCAATTCACCCAGGACGCGGTGGAGTTGGTAGCCCGGGCTATCTCCAGCGCCCTGTACGTCCGCCCCGACCTCACCCTCATCCAGAGCATGGTGAACTGCAACGACAAGCACGTGGAAGGCTCGGAGTCCTCTGGGCACTTCCTTGCCAGGTAAGCTTGGAGCCAGCCCCGTCAGCGACTCCTAGCACATGGGCCAGGGTCTGTCTTGCCCAGCCACTGCCCTCTGCTGGGGCATCTGCTTCTCTTTGAGCATTCAGACCAGCCAGAGACGCTTTCCTGCCATTGCAGGCTGGGCGCAGAGGGAGGTTGCAAGCCGGCGGCAATGCCCAGCCGATCCTCCCATGCCCTCCAATGCCCCCTATTGGTTAGCCTTCCTCTGCATTTGATCTTTAGTGCAAGAACCGGAGTCTCGCTGTTTAATGTCCCCCAGGTCCAGGGTGCCGAACTGCAAAAACTGGGTTCTGTCTCAGGGCTTCTGGGTGATCTCCATGGCATGCCACTCCCCCTCCCCGTGCCTCAGTTTCTCATTTGAGTGAAATTTTCTGGCCTATGCTAGGCAGGAGCTCAGCCCTAGGTGGTCATAATGGTCCTTTCTGGCCTTAAAAATCTAAGGTTTGTCAAGCTGGGTCATAATAGGGAGGCAGCGGAAAGAGCACTGGACTGGGATTCAGGAGACTTCCTGACTCTGCCGCTGACCAGCTGGCAGGGGCGGCTCTAGGTATTTTGCCACCCGAAGCACTGCAGACAGGCTGGCTTTGGCGGCTTGCCTGCAGGAGGTCTCTGGTCCCGTGGATTCGGTGGCATGTCTACGGGAGGTCCGCTGAAGCCATGGGACCAGCGGACCCTCCGCAGGCACGCCGCCGAAGGCAACCTGCCTGCCACCCTCGTGGCGACCAGCAGAGCGCCCCAGTGGCTTGCCGCCCCAAGCACGTGCTTGGCATGCTGGTGTCTGGAGCCTCCCCTGCCAGCTGAGTGACCTTGGGCAAGTCACTTCCCCTCTACATGCCTCAATTTCCCCATCTGTATGATGGGGCTCACGATACTGCCCTCCTTTGTAAAGTGCTTTGTGATCTTTGGGAAAGAAGCAGTTGGAGTTGTTATGTTAATACCTTGCACTCCTCTGGCGCTGCACTAATTAACTCTTGTAATCCCTTTGTCAGGGGGAGGGGTGAAGGGAATTATTTATTGTTATACATATGGGGAAACTGAGGCACCAAAAGTCACTTGCCCAGGGTCAATACAGCAAAGTGGTGGCTGAGCTGGGACTAGTCTCCTGATACCAGCCTATGCTCTGACCACTAGGTCATGCTGCCTCTTGGGAGATCAGCGATCTGCTCAGGCACTAACCATTTCCTTCCTGCAAGAGGCTGTCTCTGTGCAGAAGCTATTTGTGAAAGGGATTGTGTCTCTTTAAATCTCTGAGTAATGGCACCAGAAAATTGTTATAGAAATATGAATTGTGCTAAGGCCCCGACAGCCCTGCAGAAGGCAGGATGTGGGCAGCATGGGCTGGATCCCTTCCTGACCCTCCCAGCAATCAGCCCAGGCCCTGGAGCATGGTATTTGATTCCCGTTAATTACAGCTACCAGCTTCACTAATGGTCCAGCTGCTTTAGAAATGCAGCAAAATGCTGCCCCCTCCTCTGGGCCTCTCTGGCAACTTGGGTTCATTCTGGAGCTGCTACTAGTGGCTTAATGAGCCTGTTCCAAGGCCCAGGAGAGGGAGTGGGAGGGTAGCAGAGGGAAGGCAAGCGAGAGATGGAAGAAAAAGGAGAGCCGAGGAGTATGGAGCTGATGCCAGAGGGAGAGGAAGGCTCAGTTGGGCAGAGGGTTGTTTTATGGGATGCTTTTGCAGCCTTGGATGGAAGAGGGAATTTACGCGCCCCCGCCCCCATGTTAGCACTGTCACACAAGAGCCCATGCCCACCGTGCCACACCCAGAGGCTCAGGCACTCAGACATGCACTGCGACACACACGTGGTCACATGTCCAGTCTGACATGCAAAGATATGCACGTACACACACACACACACACACACACACTGCCCTGCAGGTCGCATGTCAAGTCTGACACGTGATGCTATACACACACACTGTCCTGCAGGTCGCATGTTCAGTCTGACCCATGATGCTATGCAGGCACACACTGCCCTGCATGGCTGCATGTCTAGTCTGACATGCAATGCTATGCATGTGCACACACGGACTAGCACACACATCAACGCCGCTCCTCCTTGCACACGTGCTGACATGCACCCGGGAGGGCCTGAGTTTCCCGCCCGGCTGTCCAGTCTGGTAATAATCGGCCTCTTTATCCGGGGCACAAGACATTGCTGCTGAAGATTCCCAGCCCTCCAGCCCAAGGGCACCCCCACCCCAGCTCTGCCAGTGTCCCTGCCCTTCTAAAACCCTCAGTTCAGCCAGTCCCCAGGCGACTGCCCAGCACGGAGCAACCTCTGCTCTCAAAAACCAACGACTGAAGCAAACTCCTTGATTTAGTGAGTGGCACCAGGCTGGGGGAGGCCCCCCAGGTCAGGTCTTTGGGGCTTGGAGCAGCCTCTCCAGGGTCCTGAAGAGCAGGGGGTTCTCAACCCCGGGGGTTGTGACCATCCTGCCCTTCCCTTGCAGTTTGGGGGCGGGGGCAGTTCCTGGCTGGAGCCCAGCTAGATGGGAGAAAGGAGTGCAGAAAAGGGCGAGAATCCCGGTATTTCCACTGCTGCGTTCCCTCGTGTCTCTGAACGCTTGTCAATTCCACCTCCGTCCAGAAATCCCCTCCCACCCCGACCTGCCTAATGGCCTGTGCAGTAGATCAGCTCCCCCCTGCCACCGTCCAAGTCTGGGCCCCTTCTGCGCTGGGCTCCCGGTGGCCAGACCCTGTCTCCGGCTCCCTCCCAGCTCCCTCGCTGTTGCTCTGTGCTCAGCTCCCCACCCTGGGGATGTCAGGTGCCCAATGCTTCCTCTTTCCCCTTCCCCAGGTTCCTGGCCAACACGTCGTTCCACGGGCAGACGGGGCGGGTGTCCGTGCAGAACACGTCGCTGGTGCACACCGAGCACCGCTACAGGATCTGGAGCCTGCTGCGTGGCTCCCTGGGGGAACCCACTTGGGTGACAGTGGGCAGCTGGCAAGACGGCAAGCTGGAGATGGAGGAGGGGTTCTGGCAGACCCAGCTGCAGCGCAAGAGCCCAGGCGGCAGGGGCGGCTTCTTGCGGGTGAAGCTGCGGGTGGTGACACTGGTGGAGCACCCATTTGTCTTCACGCGGGAGGTGGACGAGGACGGGAGCTGCCCAGCCGGGCAGCTGTGCCTGGACCCCCACACCAA
The DNA here is from genome assembly GCF_003597395.2 of Chelonoidis abingdonii. NCBI lineage: Eukaryota > Metazoa > Chordata > Testudines > Testudinidae > Chelonoidis > Chelonoidis abingdonii. The sequence goes on from NC_133779.1 coordinate 38,386,292, forward strand.
CGACTCAGCCGTGCTGGAGGCCCTCTTTGAGGTGCTCAACGCAGTGAACGGCTCTGTGCCCCTGGAGTACAAGAAGTGTTGCTATGGCTACTGCATCGACCTGCTGGAGAAGCTGGCCGAGGACCTGCCCTTCGACTTCGACCTCTACATCGTCGGGGACGGCAAGTACGGAGCCTGGAAGAACGGGCAGTGGACGGGGCTCGTGGGGGACCTGCTCAGCGGCATGGCCCACATGGCCGTCACCTCCTTCAGCATCAACTCGGCCAGGAGCAAAGTCATCGACTTCACCAGCCCCTTCTTCTCCACCAGCCTGGGCATCCTGGTGAGGACCAAGGACACGGCCTCTCCCATTGGGGCCTTCATGTGGCCCCTGCACTGGACCATGTGGGTGGGGATCTTCGTGGCCCTGCACCTTATGGCGCTCTTCCTGACCCTCTACGAGTGGAAGAGCCCCTACGGCATGACCCCGCACGGGCGCAACCGCATGAAGATCTTCTCCTACTCCTCAGCCCTCAATCTCTGCTACGCCATCCTCTTCGGGCGCACCGTCTCCAGCAAGACACCCAAGTGCTACACCGGCCGCTTCCTCATGAACCTCTGGGCCATCTTCTGTCTCTTGGTGCTCTCCAGCTACACGGCCAACCTGGCCGCCGTCATGGTGGGGGAGAAGACCTTCGAGGAGCTCTCGGGGATCCACGACCCCAAGGTGGGAGGGCCGTTGTGCTGCCTCGGAGGCAGGAGGCATCCGAGGCACTGGGGGAAGGTGTTGTTTTCCCTCCCCTCCCCACGCTGGTCTTCTCTGCATCCCAGTTTCCTTTGGGTGGTGGCCACTTCAGCAGCCCAGTGACCCCTAGCATCATGCTCGGGCCTTGGGGTCAGGCCCGACTGCAAAGGGAGAGCGCCCCCTACCAGTCACTTCGCCAACTCCAGCCGAAGAGTGTTAGCGCCAAGCCTTTTGAATCTCGTCCACGTTGTTCCCAACCCATCATCATGTGAGGCTGTCACCTGGAGCTTTGCCTGTCAAGCCACCCACCGCACCCCGTTTTCCCAGCTGGCTCCCGGCTGCTGTTGGTTCTGGGAGTGACAGGGGGTGTAAAATCCAGTGGATGGTTCAGTAGGGGGTGCTCTTCCCTCGGAGACATCTCTGAGCCATTGGCCTTGCCGTGCTGGCTGCTTGCAACCTCAAAGACCAGAGGGTCCTTTTTCTATGAGTTTGGGGGCAAGGGGTTCACCCCGAATCCTGGCCAGATTCCAGTTGGGATAATTCTACCTCCCTTAAAATCCCTCTCCCTTGCAGTTCAAGCTAGATGCAGCATGCTTCCTCACCTCCTATCCTGAACCACTGCTATTTGCAGAGAAATACCTCCACCCCAGAGGTGGCTGCATTCTGGTGGTATCAGTGGTGCCAATTAGGGGACAAGCAACCCTGCCAGTTTCCCCCGGTTTTTGCATTTGCTCATAGTTCCATACTAAACCAGTATGGCTGATGCCAGAGCCATCCAGTGCATCGCTCTGGCTGCATGGTTACACTCCCACTGAAATTTAGCCCGGCCGCCCAGCGAGAGGAGCGGCTGGACCAAATGGTGCTTCCCCCAGCTCACGGCGTGTCTGTTCCGTATCAGAGTGCAGGGGTGGCCCCCGATAAATCGACTCGTGCTGGCGCTGGCCCCTGCACTGTGTAGCTAAGAGCGGAGATACTCCCCAGCCTTGGGGAAGGGACTGGCATGTGCCCCCTCCCAAGAAATATCTTGCTTGGTGCCGCTGTGTGGTGGGGAATGGAGCCTGGCATGTACAGCCAGCGACTCTGGGTTAGAAGGGACGGGCTGATGGGCTCAGGGTTCACTGCTTTAACCCCCAACCCCTCCAGTTCCCTCCCCTGCTCACCTGCCTTACTGTTGGTATTTGCAAGCCACACGCCTGGTCCTCTTTGCAGCTGCACCACCCCTCACAGGGCTTCCGCTTCGGCACCGTGTGGGAGAGCAGCGCCGAGGAGTACATCAAGAAGAGCTTCCCCGAAATGCACGAGTACATGAGGCGCCACAGCGTCCCCACCACCCCTGCTGGGGTCACCATGCTCAAGTAAGGGGGCAGCAGCAGGGGCAGGCTCAACACGTGGGGGAAGGCGGGCGTGTGCCCCTGGCTCATTTGCGATGAACTGGCCGGTGCTGTAAAGAAACTGTGGCGGGGTCTGGGCTACCCCCCTCAATGTGTTGCACAAGTCCCCACAGCACCTCCTACTGGCAGAGGCTGGAGTAGATGGGAAGTGCCCCCACAGCCAGTATCTCCGCCCCACTTCCAACAGCGCCCCCTGCTGGGAGAGGCTGGGCTGGAGTAGGCGTGTGGTGCCCCCACAGCCAGTGTCTCCGCCCCACCTCCTACAGCGCCCCCTGCTGGGAGAGGCTGGGCTGGAGTAAGCGGGCGGTGCCCCCACATCCAGTATCTCCACCCCACCTCCTACAGTGCCCCCTGCTGGGAGAGGCTGGGTGGAGTAGGCGGGCGATGCCCCCACAGCCAGAAATCCTGCCCTGCTCCCCACAGCGCCCCCTGCTGGGAGAGGCTGGGCTGGAATACGCAGGGGTTGCCCTCAGAGCCAGTATCTCCGCCCCGCTCCCCACAGCGCCCCCTGCTGGGAGAATGCAGGAGCTCCCCCCCAGCCAGCACACCTGCACTGTGCTCTTTTGTAATCGGTGGCTATTTTCCCCTTAACCGCCAGCCACTTCTTGGGGCCGGGGAGGGCGAATCCAGCCACTCAGCCTCTCCCCTGTGCTCCCTTTGCCAGGACCGAGCCCCCCACGCTCAACGCGTTCATCATGGACAAGTCCCTTCTGGATTACGAGGTCACCATCGACTCGGACTGCAAGCTCCTCACCGTGGGGAAGCCATTTGCTATTGAAGGTGAGCTGCTGCCTGGGGCCGCTTCCCCTTGGCCCCCTGCCTATGGCCCGAGCTGCTGAATGCACCGGTGCCCTGCCCTGGGAAAAGCAGCATTGCCTGCACGGGACTGGGCCGCAGCGGTACGTGACGGGCGGCTTTAGCGCAGTGTTGATCTGTGTTAAAATGGCTCAGTGGAAATAATCTTGGCAAGAGGCTGTTAATGGCAGCAGCAGGTTGGTGCGTTCAGTGTAAGAATCCCAAGCTGGCCCGACAGCACTGGAGCGGGGCTAGTCTCTGTTTAGCCCAACGCTGAGCACAGCCTGGGCAGGGGTAGTGCAGGCTCCTTTCATGCACCACCCTTCCCTGCGGGGCGGGAGAAATCCAGCCATATGATCCACTCAGCTGGGCGGGTCCCTGCTGCAGTGGGTGCTGCCCAGGGAGTGAGCTGCTAGATTCACTTTGCTTATGGGCCCCCCCCAACCACATACAGCACCTGAGCTTTGGTCACAGCTGGAGTTGAACTGGGGCCCTAGAGGGCAAAGGCTTCTTAGTCCAGTGGCCAGTTCCACCTCCCCCTCCAGAACAGATCTTAAATGTCACTGACCCCACGCCCCAGGCAGAGGGGCTGTCGCTTGCAGTGCCTTCCGGCCAGCAGCGAGTGCTCCCCTGCATAAGCAGCACAACGCCATTGCCTCATTCAGAGAGACACCCCGTCCTTGCAGCCTGAGCGCTTGCACACCTGAGCTTCGCTCCGTGGTGAGTCCACAGCCTACGTGCCCCAGGGACCCGCAGCACAGACAGGCTCTGCTCGCAGTAGCGGTGCGTCCATGTCACCCTTCACCAGGGTCTCCGTGGGGTGCTCATCCAGAGCAAGGGTCTTTTGAGCTAGCAAAGCAGGGGAACCCAGGTGTGTTGCAGCCCCTCACCTGGGTCCAGCTGTGTGCTAGCTACACAACAGCTGGAGACCCCAATAGCCCATCTGGCCTGGTCTCCATCGTCCTTCCTGACTCTGCCATGGGCAGTTAGCCTGTGCCTTGGAGAATGAGAGTTCAGCCTACCATGATCCTGGTTTGGCTAAGGGTGAGCAAAGCATCCGGGTGCTACTTGCTCTCTTCTCTCTCCACCCCCGATCCCCTTCACCTCCTCTAATCTCCCGCACAGCCGCCTCCTCTCATCCCTGTGCAGCAGGGCTGCTGGCTGATCTCTCCTCATTAACCAGGCTGGTGCCCTGGAGCCGAGAGGGAAGTAAAACGAGGCCCCCGCGCTCTTGCCTGCCAAGCCATGACTAGAGAGGGAAACAGGGAAGCGAAGGCAGCCCCGTCTGTGGGGAATGAGCCGGCGGGCCCTGCAAGGCAAGGCAGGCTGCTGCATGTCACAGGGCTCACGGCAGCTCTCAATTGCCATCCCACTAGAAGGCGAAGCTCATGGGTTTTTCTACTGGGGAGACCAGCCTCAGACTGATAGGTCAGAAGGGACCAATATGATCATCTAGTCTGACCTCCTGCACAAAGCAGGGCACAGAACCCTACCCATCCACTTCTATAACAACCCCTAACCTATGTCCGAGTTATTGAAGTCTTCAAATTGTGGTTTGAAGACCTCAAGCTGCAGAGATTCCACCAGCAAGCGACCCGTGCCCCACGCTGCAGAGGAAGGCGAAAAACCTCCAGGGCCTCTGCCAATCTGCCCTAGAGGAAAATTCCTTCCCCACGCCAAATATGACGACCAGCTAAACCCTGAGCACG
>NC_133779.1:38395724-38431796 GCF_003597395.2 Chelonoidis abingdonii
CTCCCAGCCAATGGGCCAGCCTGTCTTATGATGAAAATAACTTAACTTACCTCAGGTGTGTGGGAAAGGGGGGAGCAGTCCCATCCCCACCCCCTGGCCCTAAACCACACTGGGCAGTGTAGCTGCAGGCACTTGGCAGACCAAAGGGCCCTGAGGAAACCCCCCCCAGTCAGCCTATGGTGCTGGGCCAGGCCCGGGCAATCCAGGTTCATAGGCCAGCTCTGTGACCTTGCCCAAGTTCCTCCAGCTTTCAATGGGGTGACAAGCCCTCCTGAGGCTCGGCTGCTGCAGTGACAGGGCTAGAGGGGGCAGGAGCCCAGCGCTTTTATTCCTTATTTGTATCGTGGTAGCACCTTGTGGCCCGGATGGGATCAGACCCCTGCTGAGCTTGGTGCCGTACACTCACTGCCCTGAACAGCATCCTCTAGCCAGGCTGGGAAGAGCCACAAAGGCCACAAGAAGGGAGGTGATGTGCTCACAGTCAGTGTGCCCGGGAACAGAGCCCAGGCTCCAGCCCCGGGCTGGTGCCTCTCTCTCTGTCATTCTCTCTCTGCCCCAGGCTATGGAATCGGGCTCCCCCAGAACTCACCACTGACCTCCAACCTCTCTGAGTTCATCAGCCGCTACAAGTCGGCCGGCTTCATGGACCTGCTGCACGACAAGTGGTACAAGATGGTGCCCTGTGGCAAGCGGGTCTGGGCCGTCACCAAGGTGAGGGCAGCCCGGGGGGAGGGGTGGGGGCTCTGCAGGGAGGAGACATGGTGGGGCTAGGTTGCTACAGGAGCCTTGTATGGCAGGTGGAGGGGGCACTGACCCACTCCTCAGTCTAGGTCAATCCTCCCCCCGTCCCCTTTCCCTTCCAGACGCTGCAGGTGGGCATTTATCACTTCTCTGGGCTCTTTGTCCTGCTGTGTGTCGGGCTCTGCGGCTCCTTGCTCACCTCCCTGGGCGAGCACGTCTTCTACCGCCTCATCCTGCCCCGCATCAAGAAGAAGAAGAAATTCAACTATTGGCTGCACACCAGCCAGGTGAGAGCAACTGGATCCCAGCCCTGCTTCTCTTAAACGCCCCCCCTCCCCCCCCGCGGGCTGGGTTTTGAAGCTGTCTGGGCAGCACCTCCTGCTGCCTCCACCAGGGCCTCTTAGTCCCCACTAGCCCCTTGCTTCCAGGTGCCCCTTCCCTAGCAGAGGTGAGAACAGTCCCCCTACTAGCCCCAGTCATGGCCCACAACGCCCCTGTGCAGTTCTCTTTTCTCCAGCCTTGCCCGCGTGGGACACAGCCCTGCCACCCGTAACACAAAGCCCCTACAGAGTGTCTTCGGGCATTGATATTGCCCTAAAGATTCCCCTCCTCTGCCCCTGCCCCTTGTCTCACGCTGTCCTCTTCCCCACTGCCTACAGCCAGCAGCTGTTGAGACTCACACCCACCCCCAGCCTGTAATCCTCCCTTCTGCAGGAGCTCCAGAAAGCCATTCTCCGCAGCACTAAATCAAAGTTAAAGTGACCCTGAAAAGGCAGAGCCCTGTCCTAACATCGCCCCAGCCCTTTCCCTGCGGGGTCTGATTCCTCTCCTCCTTTGCACTTCACAGAAAATCCACCGGGCCCTGAACGTGGGCTTCGAGGAGCAGAAAAACCAAAAGCTGAGACTTGAGAAAAGGTACCGACGGGGGGCAAAACTCTGTTCCACCTCTGCTGCTGGCCTGCGGCTTTGCTGCAGGTTGGCAGCTCCTGCTGTCCAGCTGCAGCAGTAGCTTAGAGCAGAGGCCTCTCGACCCCAGCAGCTGTGCAAACAGCTAATGGTACAACACATCCTATGGGTGTTAGGGTAGCTGGATGGGAGAAGGGTGCCCCGTCCTGGACCCTTGATGGCCACCAGCAAATAATCTTGGGTGTGAGTGTCCAGCTTGGAAAGATGAGGATCCAACACAGTCTCAGTCACCCAACCCTTCTAGGGGGAGGACCCTGCTTTGACCAGCTGTTGCCATCCTCTCTCTCAGGAAGGACACAGACAATGAGGGGTGGGGGAGACATGTAGCCAGCTGGGATGGTAGACTCAGCCCAGAAGGCTCGACTCACCCTCTGCCTGTTTCGCTCTGAAGGTGCAACATTCAGAAGAGTGAGGAGACAGCAGCTCCAAATGCCAGCCAGCCAAGCTGGAACAACCTCAGGAAGGCCACTAAGAAAGAGGACAAGCGGGTGCGTTTCAACATGCAGCAGACACCCTCTGAGCTGGTGCAGGAGAGGGAGGTGCCCGTGTGGCACTGCATGAACGGCAGGATGCCCCAGCCGGAGGAGTGGGATGCCAGTGAGGAGCTCAGGGAGCTGGAGGGATGGATTCAGGCAATCAGGGATCAGCTGAGAGCAGCCTTGGTGCAGAAGAGCGAGCTGGTGGCTGCATTGGGGCCCACTAAGAACAGCCGCATGCTGTCTGTTAAGCCTATTGTGGAGAAGAGCGAGGACAGGTAATGGGACACAGGCCGTCCAGGTTCCTTTAACTCAGCTCTGGAAAACCAGCTGCTGTTTCCTTTCACATCTTAAATCAAACCAGCACCTGGACAGCATGTGCAGAGGCTCCTCCTGGTTGGGGAAGTGGCAGAGCTGCCTAGGAAGTAGGCTGTTACTTTAGCACAGATCACAGCAACTGGGAAATGCTCCCCAGGTGCTTCAGGGCCTGACTCACTCACTCACTGCTTTGTTTTTAAATTAATTCCTTCGTATCGCAGCTGGGACCCAATTCCCATTCTGCTGCTGTCCTTTTGGTAATGGCAAACAGATTCCTACAAAGGAGAATCTCACTTCAAAACGGATTTCAGTTAGTGATTACTGCAGGTGGGAGGACAGAACTGGCTTTTCTCAAGGGTTAGTTCTTTCCCCGCTGCCTCGGACCGAAGAATCCTTCCCTATTTAAAATAGGTGTTCGGGGAAACTAGATGGAATCCAATGAGGAACTAAGAACCAAGAACCAGTGTCTCAGGCTAGGAAAGTTTGTGCCCAGTTTAGGATCCCTTCTCTCCCCAGGTGGGTGAGAGACACTGAGTAGACATCTACTCAAATTTCCCTACAACATCTGAGGGTGACAGTTATCCAGAAAACACTGTGCAGGGGTTTGGGTGATGCAAATTTTAAGTGTTTCCTTTTGCTAGCAGCAGCTGTAACATTGATTGTAAATAAAATGTACAAAGTTGAAGATTTTAAATAGAATAAAAAGCAATGCAGACTTCTCCTCCCACCCACCCCCTTCAGATTCTGCAGGTGGTTGAGTGGGGGGGGGGGGGTGTGTGTGGGGGGGGGGGGGGGGGGGGGGGGGTGAAATGTAGATTGACTCAGGAACCTGCTCACTCCAGCCCCCAAGCTTGTGGAAAGCAGCTCTGTCCAGCTCCCTCACCAGCATGAGCGTCTCTCCCCATCTTTCTTTCACTCTGAGCTGTTTTTTTGAATGCAACAGTCAGCCTGGGATGAGGATTTTGTTTAGTGAATTAAAGATTTGAGTTAGCCAGGATCCTCTCTCAAGGCACAAAATTGCAGAGCTACAGGGAATTTAATCACAAAACTGTATTTTTGAGTAAAGCTGGGGGTGGGGGAAATCTAATAGTGCCCCACCTCCAGGGTGGGGAGGTGCTCAGATCCTATGACAGTCTTAGACCTAGGCGCTAAGTGTACGCGATACTGCCCGGACTGAAGACCAGCTCGAGCACGCCCAGGACTCCAGCACGACCGACAGCGAAGCAGCACCCCTGAAGCCATTAGAGATAATATTTATTATATATACAAACACATTTTGTACATTAAATAGAATTAACTCTACCCTTCATTCAGCAAATGATTTGGTTCATTTCCCTCCCCCACCCCACAAATCTTACAGCTATTTCTGCTGCCTTGTGCTCTGTGACCTTTACAACCTGCCTAGAAGCAGCATCAGATAATTGAGGGGAGAGATGTTGGCTGGACCCCATCTCGCTCCTGGAGAGGCTGGGTGTACTGAGAGGGGTCCACCAACATATCGGCCCCTGGCCAGCGCTCTCCATCTCCAGCAGCAGCAGCATATACTCCCTAAAAAGGGAGTCTGGGGAGGAAAGGCAGAGAAACAGAAAGCGAAGATACTGTCGGAAACCCCTCTGCCGTGTCAGGGGCTGCCCAGCACAAAGCCTTTGATCACATGCCAACTCTCCACCCAACAGCGCCTTCCCCGTGTGCTAAGCAGTGGAAATGCCAGAGGGCCTCATTTCTGGGACTGATCAGACAGGAAGAAAACACCAGCTGCACTTACCTTCCTGGATGAGGGCTGCTTAGCTCATGTAGACAAGAATGGAGCCCAAGGACAATTCCACAGCTTGGTCTCTGTCCCCCTGGAGATATGCCTCCCAGCGCCCCTCTAACAAGGGGGGCTAAGCCCCACCCTCCTCCATGACACGTCCCTTTTCCACCACATCTGCTACCTTTTCCTGAGTTTCTCTCCCCTCTCCGAGCCTTGCTGGGGGAACTGGACGTCACCTACCACAAACCCTTCTCCAAAGGAAGCAGCTCCCAGGATGGGTATACCAGAGCAGGCTGACTGAATAGAAAACTCTGCTGCCGATAACAGGCTGGTTTCTAATGCAGCCTGTCTAACTTGGGTACCAGATTCACCCACTACAACTAGTTAGTTAGTAAAATGGTATAGAGCCGGATAGCCCTTAGGGAAACTAGAGTCTACCAGGGTAAGACTAATCTCACAGCTAGCTTTGCCTCTCCTCTCAGCACGACAGTGCTCCAGGCTTCCTTTTTGCCAGGGAAGAGAGGGAGGGTTTTTCTAAATTTCTTCTTGGCTTCAGTGTTCGGGTCCTTTGCTTTTCTCCTGAACCATCACGAGTAACGGTTTTCTACCTGCAGTCTCCCCTTCTGGTGCTGTGCCAAGGGGATTTCTCAACTCATGGAAGGGCCCAATCTTAGGATGTGAAGGTGTCCCACGCATGGGACAAGGCACTGAAAAGACAAGCTAAGCCACCAAAGCGAAGAGTGGAGCTGTGTGGTGACCAGGCTACACACATGCGTCCCTGAAGGCTCTTCCATGAATTATGAAGCTATAGTTCAGTTTCTAACTAATGTTTTCATGCCACAGCCCCTGGCTCGACCTTATCCAGTCTATGTGCTATGCATTTAAGGTGCTGGATTCAGAGAGCCTCTGCCGGAGGCCATGTAGCAGCAAGAAAAGCTGCTCTCCTTTCGGGGGTGCAGTGGGAATGGAAAAGGGAGGATAGCCATGGGGATCTGTCCCAGAATCAGCCTAGATGGTTCCAAGCACACCCCTGCCACCTGCCAGGGAAGCAGTATGAACCTATCTGCTCAGACAGTGCTGACTGGCTCTCAGAGATCTGTTAGCACAGGAAAACAGCCTCATTTTTCACCTCTCCCAGGACAGAGTGGCCACGGATAAGAGGTCAGGGGGAGAGGGCAGCAGAAAGATGCTTAACTACAGCTAATCGAAGCCCTATTTCTCAGCTTCTCTACTGCAATGATATCTGGAAAAAGAGGCACAGGGCTTAAGATGCACTTCCCCTAGCGGAAGGCCAAGCTCGCTGATGCCCTCTGCTGCCTTCTGGGGATCTCCAAAGAAGACCTGAACACCCCCACCACACACACATTCTGTTAAACTGCAGTTCTCAGACAGGAACACCAGGAAACTGCCGCCTGTATCTTCTCCCCCCATTAATACAGTCTTGTCTCTCACCCTTTAAAACCTCTGCTTCCTTCTAAAAATAGATAGAGCTATATATAGAATTTGTCTTTGCAACAGCCAACTTTACTCCTTTGCTAAGTAGCCAAAAAACCCCTATACAGTCAAGGCCCACATGGGTGGTGAGGAACAAGAGCTGAGAACAGGGAGATTCAGCTGCGGACAAATCAGCTAGACACTACCAAACTGTCAGAGTGAAGATGTCAAGCAGCATCCACCGAAGCTCCCTGATGAAAGGAAATGACTCTCAGCTCCAACAAGTGGTTTCTGACAGCCCCTGAGGTTCATTTCCATTTCAGCTGATGAACTTTCCCACCTGTCTTTCCAGGAATACACCACATTAGATGAAATTCATCACATTAAGATTTTTTTCTCTTTTTTTTTTGGTTAAAAACAAAAAAATTGTTTAGTACAAGTTGGGTCACACTTGCAAAGGCAAGTAGGGCTGACGACTCAGTCCCCAGCAGCTGATCCAGCCGGTACACCTGGAAGCCCTTCCTTGTAAGAGCAACGCAGGAGGGGTGGGAGAGGAAGAAGGGGGGACCACAGAAGTGTGACACTGATTAGCCCAAGTGCAGCAATCCTGCAGCCCTGTTGTCTGCCAATGGCTTAAGAAAAACGTGGGACCCAGCAGCTTGCACACGGTGAAGAACCTCTCTCTGCAGATCTAGTTGCAGAGGGATGCTGGGTATTAATGGCTCCTGGCTAGTCTGTCCTTTTACACACATACACATCTACTGTCCAAGGGAGAAACGAACTGCCTCTTTACCGCACTCCAGCTGCTCTGCCTCCACTAAAAGGAATTATGGGGGAGGCATGAGGAGAAATAAGAAATCTAGATTCCTTCTGGACTGCCAGAGATCAAGGAGAGAACAAGCTCAGGACAGGCTCCTGGACTCTGGTTCCGAGTGAGCTTCGGAGCTGGCTGTACCGTCCACTGCTGTTGGCCAGGGGGCAGTCTCCCCATGGTCCCCAAAAGCACTATCCAAATGCTTGACCAGATCAGTATCTTGCGTGAAGGGCTGAGGGGTCTCTGCCAGGTTACTGTTTGCAACACAGTCGTTTCCACTAGGTTCTGCTTGGCTCAATGACTCCCCTGCAGCCTCAGTCTGCTCAGGAAAGGAAGCACTAGTGATGGATGCACCATCCCCCTGTGCTGGGACAAGGGGGGCAGCTGGTATGTCTTCTGCCCCAGGGGGCACATCTGTTGCAGTAACCACTGCTGTTGAAGAGACCTCAATAGTAATGGAGCCCATAGCAGTCTCCACGCGGTCGCTACTGACTCGAATTCGGGCTACCAAGCTTGAAGCAGCAGCGACAGCAGCATCCTGTGGGCTCCCATTGGCCATGGTTTCGTGCACCACGTTTGGCTCCAAGAGGGTAGTGCTCAGGTCAGACAGAAACGAGGCTTCTGTAATGATGGCGGCAGTTTCAGCTACCCAGTTCAGATCGCTCCCTACAGAAGAGGCTGTAGCGGCTGCAATGGCAACAGCACTGGGATCCTCGCTGGGAGCCAGAGAACTGGGGCTGCTGCTTTCTATGGCGGGACCAGCTGCCGGATGAGGCTGCCTGCCACCCATGTCGGTGGGGGCGGCTGTAGTGTTGTTGTTGAGGTTGTCCTGCAGTGTTGTTTGGGTCCCTTGACCCACCTGCTGGTTCTGCAGCAGCATCTCTTGGATTCTGATCTGCTGGAGGATGGCTGGCAGCTCATAATGATGGAAAAAATAGATCATGGAGTGCTAGGGAACACAAAAGGGAAAGGAGTTACTTGTTGGCCAAGATCTGCCAGAGAGGTTTTTGCTGCAGCCCTGTAGAAAGCCTGTGACTTGGTTCCCTTAACTGTTGTAATCACAAGAGCAGGGGAGTGGCTAGGCTGCTCGACTCATACTGGAACCAGAAACGTTCAGGATTTTAGAGTCAAACCTAAGACATTTTGGGAAGGATTTTCCTCCTTCCACTGTGGTACCTAGAGGCCTCTCCAGCAGCTTAGTGGGGCCACAAAAGCCCTACAACCAACCAGAGGACCACAGAATCCAAGCCTCTTAAGGAGGCACGGGGAGAAAGGCAGCAGCCAGGAATATCTGGAGTTTCTATGGACAGCTGACTGCAGGCTTATAGCTGGTGTGAGGTGTCAGGACATCAGCCAGAGACAAGTCCTCTAGCCACAGAGCAGGGACATCAGGCAGCAGCAGTGCAAGCATCCTCTATACCATTCAACCATCACAACAGGCATCACCTACATGGGGAGTTCTGCATATGCCCATTCAGTCCCTGGCCCCTGAATCGCAAAGAGATCATTTAGGAAAGTACCTTATGTAATCTAGACAGATATCCAGTGGGAATTTGACTGAGACCCTCTACCCTGCCCAACACTCACTTGCCATTAACCCTCAGTCATTTTATGGGTCCAACTTTCAGTTACTAATGGCCACAGATGGATCTGAGCCCATGACTTAGAAGTCCAAGGCCCTGTATCTTAAGGGATTTGGCAGTTTCACCCACCCTCTACCCTCATGGTCCCAGAGTGCACAGATCTCTTGGTTAAGTGAGGATTTCTGCTCAAATCCAACTTTGTAACAGCTTTTATAGAGTTTACATTGTGGCTTCAGTGACTCAGGGGTAATTTACTCTAGTCTGTGTCCATCCATGCGTAGCCATTCAAGTGGCCTGATCAGCTTCTGACTTGATATTTTAAGCCTTAGATTTCTATCCAGCTCCCTCATAAGGTTAATGAAGTGACCACGGGGAGAATTAGCTCTAAGACATAGATCTGTCTCATATAATCTGCTCTTCTACCTAATGAACAGCAAAAGAAGGCCACTGCTTACCTGGATGAAAAGCCATGAGGTGACCAGAGCCAGGCTGCTGTACTGTCCATTAAATCGATAGTGGTATGCATAGAAGGCAAAGTGGTACAAGTAGAAGAACCTGGAAAGAGAAAGGACAATAAGGAACAGGACGTAACCACAGAGAGAACCCCCCCACCCACCCCAGCCTGGAGAGGGGATTTCCCACTGAGCAGCTGTGAGACCTTGACTAATGGGTACTCTTGACTTTCTCAGCAGACATCGGTGTTCATCTAAATAGAGCAGGACTGACAAGTGGGCAAATGTCTGAATCAGTTTTAAAAGGGGGACTTCCTAACAGTTACACAGGAAAGAGCCAACTTGCCTCCTGAATGTGGGCTTCAGATGCAGGAACATCGGGGGCCAAGAAGGGAAAACGGTAGCTATCCGAAATGGAAGGCAACCTAGCCCCGCTGGATGAAAATTTTAAAGAAGCCTCGCATCGCAGAATAAAGTGGCATGCAATCTAGGTCTGAAGCACACGGCTAGGTGATGGAAGTGCACGTGCTAGAAGGAGAATGGGCAACTCTCTTACCTGAGCCAATGCCTCTTACTAGTATTGGTGTGGCAACAGATGGCATCATACTGGTCCGCCAGCCACACAATGAGGATGATATAAAACGCAGTAGTGGTGTCATTGAAGAACTCTGACATAATGGCCTCCATGCCTGCCGGACGAAAAACACTGACATGTCAACTAGCTGTGGGGCCTGGTCAATGGGTAATCCCAGCTTGCCATTCTCCAGAACCAAGGGTGCACCCAGGGTAAACACTATGTAGCAACTGGTGCTATGATGCATTTGCTGGATTGCAGAGCAAATGCAACCAGGCACAATGGAGCTGGTTTCTAACAGGGCATGAGGTAAAGCACAAAGATTCCCCTGCTGACTGGAATCTTCACCTATAGCGTTAGCCACAGCACAGGATTTATTGTTTTTAAATGAAGTTTTGTAGGTGTAGGACATAGGTCAGGAAAGCGAGAGACGGAGAAGTAGATCAGAGCTATACATAATGTACATACACACACAAAATGTAGATTACCTCCACCCCAACGCACAGCTCTGAGAATCATAATCCTGATCAGCCCTAACCTGAGCGTAGGTATATTTCTACTGGAGACTAGGACAAAAACACCTGACGACAAGGTCACACCGAGTTCCATGACATATTACATCTCTGCAGGGAGTGAGAACAATAAACCCCCAGGGACGCAAGGTACAAGAGAGGGATTGTGTGTTCAACGCACCCCGAAGCAACTTGCTACACTAAGTTTGTTTCTGACCTCCTCAGTGTTCTTCCTTTACGTAAGGAGTAAATCCACGTTCTTACCTACTAGAGCCAAAATGACCGTGAGTAATGGAGCAGCAGGGAATGCAATGGTCATGTTCATCTCCAGCATCTGTAAGAGGTCCACTGCAAGAAGGAAAGCAAACTCCGTAGGGCTCTCAGCCGCGCATGGAGCAGAGTAACATGCCACAAACCATCTTTAGAACTAGATGCAGGAGTGCATGCAGGGGGCAGCACGGCTACTAACTGCTTACAGCTCACAGAACACAAAGACCCACACTGGAGCAGGCAACTGGTCTGACAAATCCTGCCCTGGCAATGACCTATACCCACTGCTTCAGTGGAAGCTGAAATCCCTCAGAAGGCACCAGGGCTGCACTTTTGGGACAGTGGTTTTTTGACCCCTGAGGCATTAGGCCATGTCCTGAAACATGGGATTTGCATTCAGCCAACCTCAGATAAGAGGGGAAGTGGTCACAAAGGGCAACTTAAAGAGCATATCTGTCTGGAGAATTTAGGGTAAATTCAGATCTGATGTAAGCAGGAAGAAAAGGAGTCTAGAAATCAATGGAGCTGCGTTCACACTAGGACAGAATCTGTCCTTTGGTCACTAAGCAGCATACTCCAGGTGGCAAAAGTCCTGCCATGTCAGCTTCTGCTTTGAGTAACCCCTTTGGAAAATGTTACCAGGTTTTCCCAGCTTGAGGATGACAGATGGGATAAACAATCTACTGTCTCAAGTAGGCTCAACTCCACAAAAGACGCTAAGCTCTTTTCTTGCCCTCCAAAGGGGGTGGGTGTTCACTAGGGCAAGGCATTATCCCAAAAGAAACAGTTTGTAGGAGTGAGATTCAGAAGCACTTACCAATGAAGACAAAGATTTGATGATGAGAGTAGCGCAACAGCATTGAGACTGACAGCGTCTGAAAAGGCAAAACAGATCAGGGTTAGAACTGGACTGCCCTGGGAAGTTTGTTTTCCCATAGAGGGTTGTAATATGATATAGTTTGTGCCGATGCGTCATCAAGGGATGCACTGAGACAGATATTACAGACACATGCAAAATCTTTGAGTCTACTGTACCAAGTTTTTAATGTTATCTGTATCTCTGAGCGCCAGCAATTATATTCTGGCTCCATGGAAGAGAGTTGCCAAACCGTCTCCAAGAACGATCATCAGTGCGGGGCCATTACAGCAAACCCTGGGACAGGTCCAGCTCCGAAGAGGAACCACCTCCTGGGGATTTTTGCATATACTGGTTCAGACTGGGTTCCAGAGGCCCAGGAGACAAAGAAAGGCTTCTAGTATAAAGGCTCAGCTGAACTGACTCCGAATTTCTCAGTTTGATCCAATAACTGACAAGTCATGCATCCAACAAAGTGGGTATTCACCCCCGAAAGCTCATGCTCCAATACATCTGTTAGTCTATAAGGTGCCACAGAACTCTTGGCCGCTTTTACAGATCCAGACTAACATGGCTAGCCCTCTCATACTTGACAAGAGATTGTAACCAAGAGGGCACAACCCTGATGGAAGGATCCGAAGGACTGGAAAACATGCCAGGGTCTGGAAACACTTAGTAAACCTAGCATGCGTGTAGCACGTTTTATTGATTTATGCTACGATCTTACTTGCTGGGATACGCACACTGAAGGGCAGAAGGAATTGAAGGCTAAATCTTCAGTCTGGAGGAAGAAAGTTGCAGTACTTTGCTCACAGAGAGGTGATGGCTAGAGATTTGAGATGTAAAGGTGTGCCCTTGAGCAGACCGCAGAGGGGTCAGAGGTGCACAGTTAACCTGCAAACTGTGACATGTACTTATGAGGTCCTTTGGCCTGGGCTATGCAGGAGGTCAGATTAGATCGGGGTAGGCAACCTATGGCACACATGCCGAAGGAGGCACGTGAGCTGATTTTCAGTGGCACTCGCACTGCCTGGCCACCGGTCTGGGGGGCTCTGCATTTTAATTTAATTTTAAATGAAGCTTCTTAAACATTTTTAAAACCTTATTTACTTTTTACATACAACAATAGTTTAGTTCTATATTACAGACTTATAGAAAGAGACCTTCTAAAAATGTTAAAATGTATCAATGGCAGGTGAAAACTTAAACCAGAGTGAATAAATAAAGGCTTGGCACACCCCTTCTGAAAGGTTGCCGACCCCTGGATTAGATGATCATAACAGACCCTTCTGACCTTAGAATCTATGTTAACTAAGAATCTGATGCCTTGTGGGGATTTTTCTTAGCACAGTAACAAAGCCCAAGACTGTACTGCACATTTCACTCTTAGTTTTAAGTAGCGCTTCTTTGGCGCATTACAAACGGTAATTAAACCACATGCTGTCCCTGTGAAAGAGAGAGGCAAGTAGTTTAGCTGTAGGAGGAGTCTGGTTCTAACAAGTTAAGCGATGCCCAAAAAATCAAAGCAAAAATCTGTAACAGAGTTGAGACCAGAATCCAAAGTTCCAGCTCTGTCCCAGTCCTGTGCACCTCCAGCTAGGCCATACTCTGTCTCTGAGAAAGATCACAGAAGACTGATGAATCTTCATGCGAGAGATATTTAAACACCTCCTCTCACCAGCCATTAGATTATTGTTTTACATGGTCTTGCATCGAAGGAGGATCACTGCCCTAACTCTATGCATAGTGGTTTGGCATCTCTGATATCTCACCCTCCTTTGCTTATTGGTTTCATCTGGGTCAATTTGCAAAAGATTTTAAGTCTATTTAGTAAAAGTAGCAGTGGCCTCGTGTGTTAATACAGATGTAGGGCACATACGAAAGTTACCAAAATCAAGTTTTAAATAGAACCTGGCAAGCCCTAGTCCAGAAATCCAGACAGCACTGAAACAGGTTTACTTACAAATATGACCATGATAACAAAGGCTGCTAGGTACGAAGTCCTAGCCATCCACATGCTGACAAAGCGATAGTGCTCCCCAGACACCACGTTGCGGAGGAAACCTGGAGAAAGAGAGGAGCCTGGTCTGATTAAACAATAAATGATAGGCTGAGCTTCCCGTATTGGTGCATCCTTCGTTCTTATTCAGCACAGGGCAGGAGAAAAATCTTTCTTGTGGCCATTATCTTCTCTCTTCTCACACTTATTTCATTTTACTTGCCTGGTGATCATCTCCCCATGGAGCCGGGTAACCGTTCTCAGTACTAGGGCATGGTCAACAGGCAGGGCACACCATTCATGCACCCACAGACTCCATGCACCTCTCTAAATATTCCAGCACAATATTGCTCCCTAGTGTCTTTACCTTTGTTCTCTTCGTTTTCAGCTAAAGCTTTCACACTGGACATTAGAATGTCATCATAACCCAGGAACTCGTCCAGCAGCAGGCGACTAAATCGGTCTCCAAAGCACTGGTCTCTGGTGGGATCTGCATGAAAGGTAAAGAAGATTCACTCTGTTCAATCAGAAGTGAAACCGCAGAGCAGGAAACTCTACCTGTTACTATTTACCTCAAGACCCATCAGATGCTCTGTGAGCAAACAGAATTCAATTTCCAGGCTTAGACTCTCCCTCCTTAAGCCAGCGGAAGTGGCGCACTTGCCTCAGCTAAGCATGGCACTTCCCTGTCTGAGCCTTTTAGCAGGACAGTAGGCACAGTACTGTAGAAACATTGGCTTTTGCAGTGGGATGAGAACGGCCAATATGGACACAAGTTCTTCACATGGCAAAAACAATCAGGAAGCGTAAGGACAGGGAGATGGATGGTTATGGTTATTTGCAATGAGATTCAGAATCAAAGCAAAAGGATCTTAAAATGTTGAATCAAAGCGACTCAGCATCTCCAGGTAATTCCAGGCACGGATGGAAAAGTTTCAGCATTGCACCACAGCGGTGGCTGCCGTGATTAGGTCAATATAGTGACATGAAAGTGCTACATACATTCAAATGAGTTTTATATACACATGTAACAGCTCACAATGCGGCTGGGATCCATCTAGGGGAAAGGTGGAATATAAATGCAAGCCATTTTTAGTAAGGCAGGTAGGGTGCTTATGTAGGAATTTGAAAGATCACACCAAATAAAAACACCACCTACCTTTACCAGAGACCCATTTGTTATCTGCCCCGTAATCACTGTTTAATACAGCAGAACACACCACTGCTTGCACTACTTATGTCTAATCTGATTGCTGCACAAATTTTGGCATCTGATTAATTAGGATTTTTGGCACTAGAAGGTGTAAGACTATACTTATTCCTTGGAAACTTGTTAAGAGAATATCAGTGGAATAGAACTCTGTCACAGGATAATGGTCCCTGTGGCTATGCAGGATGCCGAGATGATTAGAGATAAACACCAATGCTAAGGAGACATGCTCAACATTGGCTCTGACAGGGATAATCGCTCCTGACAATAAGTATCAATGTTGTGCATCACAAGTGTTAAGTCTCTGAGGGCTGCAGGCTATTTTGTTTCTAGCCTCTAAAGTTTAAAGCAAAGGAGGAAAAGCAACAAAATAATATGAATTGGGCAGCGTTTAGGTTTGGTCTCTTGAGATTCCTTCCTGGGAGGGACAACTGCTCTAGAAAATAACACTAGGCCTCAAATATTAAAACCGATTGCTTAGCTTTGGACTCCGTAATGGATGCCTGGGCATTGTATTGGAAAGACACTGCCTGTAAATACTGTCCTTCTCTGAACGAGGGCCCTCTCCAAGGTTATAAAAGGTTTCTGTGCGATTGAAGCAAAGGTAGGTGTGTGGGGGCATGGCTAAAATTGGGGTGTTGGCAAACAACATGCAGGCATTTTAGAAGAGTCTTGTCAACTAATGCATGAGCCCCGGTCATGTCCCTTACATACCTAGTGTCACCACCATCACTGGGATGCTGAGCCGCTGACGAGTGCTCTGAGACAGGCGTAAAAACCCATACTCCAAAGAATACTCCACAATGTACTCTTCCTGGGGCCACACTGCAAGAGAGGAAGGCAAAGGAGACTCAACAGCAGGGTTTGCAAAGTACGGTGGATACACCCCTCTTTACCCCATCACCTCCTGAAAAGCAGGTTTGCCAAGACACAAGCACAAGCGGCCTTTTGTCATGTTAAAGCTTTGGTTGCATTTTTTACATCACTTTCCCCGCCCCCCCACAGTAATCCCACCCCAATAACATGGATAGGAGTGAGCCCTTTGATGCATTTCCCAACCGCGTCCACCCCAGGAGATGCACTGGGTAGATATCAGCTGTTGGCTTTGGGGGAATCCCCTCAACCACTTCAGCAGGAGGATCACTAAGGAACTGTCCACTCACTTTGGACTTATGGCACCTTTCAATGCCCTGTTTATGGCCTGGGTTACTAGAGTCCTACCTACAAGGCCTGGGATTTTTTTTAAAGGAACCCATCTGCTACCTTAATAACTAAGCAGGATCAGCAACATCACAAGGTTTCCCCACGTTATTCTACCAGCAATTCCAACCTCGAGGTAGACGTCTTCATGCCTAGTGGTCTCTATGCAAACTGCCCCCATCAGTCGGGCTAGTATGAGTCTTTTGAAAGTGACTATCTCCCCATCAACTCATTTCACACAGGTCATCAAATGGTAACAGCAGCAGGTCACTACGATTCGGATTATGAGACTCTCCCAATCCCATTCTCAATCCCTAATGTAGGGGCCAATTTAACAAAACCTTCAGTAATTAGGCTTCAGCCGCAGATGGTAAAGCAGATGGAAGAACTCCAGCTCACTGTCTCTGAAGACCACAGATTTGAATCCTCCTCTGAAGCAGAGCACAATAAACCAGGAAGACACAGCAAAGGGAATCAGGAGACTATACACCACATATAATAATCGACTTGAGAGGATGTTATAGGCCCTAATGAGAACATGTTCTGTCTTTCTCTTTCCCCACTCTGGCCCCCAGACACGGGACATTTGTTGGACCTGTGCTGAACCATGCTTCTGCCCCGAACCATGCTTCTGCCCCTCATTCCATCCAAGAGGAATCATTTTTCAAATGGTAATCCCAGTTCTGCCACTGACTTGGCTTTGGTTTCAGAGTGGTAGCCGTGTTAAGGTGCCACAAGTACTCCTCGTTCTTTTTGCTGACTTGGCTTTGTGACCTTCACTTCTGGACCTCTGTTACCCTATCTGTGAAGGCAGGATAATACCACCCATCTCGCAGAGGGGCTGTGAGGCTGGATCTGATTATCTCTGGCAAGGGCTTTAAGAGCAATGAATTGAAGATACTACAGAAAGACAAAGTCACAATATACTCTATGACTTCAGTTTCCAAAGCAACCAGCTTATAACTTCAGCTACAGACAAGGAGCAAACTCAAAAAAACCAAAGATCCTGTTTTTATTCACATTCTCTCATAAGTGACAGATGAGCATTACCCACTCCAGGGTCACTAGTGCCTTAAGGAAAAGCTTTGAAACATATCCCATTTAGAAACAAGTCTGCTTAGAGAATTGCTTTGCACAGATAAGACAGCAAGGTTTTCAAGAGCTGATCGTTAAGAGTTGTGAAGGTTTCCTATCAAGAATGAGGCAGGGCCCGGGGTGGCCTGGGACCTGGAACAGAATGGATTTCTGGTAGAGGACAAATTGGTGTTTAGTGTGAGAAGCTGAACAATTTACAATGGCAGACATCTGCTGTGATTTACAGGTTGGCTCCAGAACGCTTGCGCTCCTGGCACTGCGCCTGCAGGAATGGAAGCCTCTCAATCTTACTCTGTCCTCAAGTGACTTCTTGATGCGGGCCCCCTTCAGCTGTTGAAGATTTCCCAGCAGACTGTGAACATAAACCCGTGATTACAATGGGCCTAACAGGGCTTCACGCCAGGAAATATGGATTTGTTTGGCCCTGCGAAGTGCTGCCCAGGTTGAAGTTTTTTGTGCTAGATGCTATACAGCCTTATTATTTTAACAGAATATTTTTGTCAAAAACCGATCACTTGAATGTTTCAAGCATTCAGAGGCAGCTAATATAAGTGGATCTGGTTGTATCCCGTGTTCTACAGCTAAATGACTCACCCCAAAGAACAGATAACAAAAATACATCAATCCATATAAGATGTTTTTTGGCAAAAATTTGTAAATTCTGTGGAGCCTGATTCAGGACAAGAACTTTTATCTTCTGGTCAAACAAATGGTTTGTAGACACCAAAGCAGACCCCCCCTCCCCCACGGGACAAAACTACTCTGCTTTCTTGGAAGGACAAGGTATACATATAGCTGTCACATTTGCTTGTCCCAAAGGTTAACTCGTGCAAACTTGAATCAACTCAACAGCGTATGCCAACTCGGTGCTTTAAGATCAATACCACGTGCCTCCGTTACATTAATTATAAATGTATATTTCGGATGCAAAAAGAAGCTTAAACGCGTTGTTCAAAACTGTCTTCTTCAAAGAACATTTTCCTGCTCTGAAGTTTCCCTGGGTCTCACAGCTGCAGTTGGGCCTGCTGGTTCTAACCACAGTCAACTAACTTCTCTAGAGTTAGAACGTCTGAGGAGACAGGAACTGCTGCTGCTTCCAGAAAGGCCAAAACCAGAGGCAGGAGCAATAAGCAGAATTAAGGAAGAAAAAAGCCCTTTCACATCCCTTTATGATGATTGTTATGACTGCCTGCTTAAATGAGAGTTTGAAGTAGACACTGTCTGCTGTGACAGCCCCAAGACCAGAAAAATCCCCTGTTAAGGAGCAGCCAACCCATTTAAAGAGGATTTTTCTGAACAGTGTCAGAGTATTCCTTCCCCTTCCTTCCTAAAGGAGGCAGGCCAAAAGAGACAGGCTTCCCATGATGAAAATATTTTTAAGGAACACAGATTAAAAAAGAAATGCAACTTCCTTTCCTGAGTTACCAGCAACACATTATGGAAGAGATGTGCAGCTTCCCACTTGTTATTACCCAGTAGGTAATGAAAGCAGACTGGTCAGTTTTACTTTTCCGTTTTCACTGGCAGCCCAACTGCTACCAGTTTGCAAACACAGACAAAGGGTTTAAATCTCATCACAAGAACTGCTTTCATTTAGATCATGAAAGCATCTATATCCATTTATTTCAATGCATCTTACACAAAGATTAAAAGTTGGGAACCGTTTCCTTTCAACTGGAGAAGGTAAGATCACTTCTCTACAGAGTAATAACCAAGTGCGACCGCACCACCTATTAATTTCTCTCTCCTCTCCTCCTGTCGGATCATTTCCATTAAGAACTCAGCAAAAGCAGAAGAGCCTATTTAGTGTACACTACAGATAATTTGGGGGAGTTTTGCACAGGCCTCGATGATATTGCACCCAAAAAAACAAAAATAAAACAAAAACCCTCTGTGATAGACACAATACATATTTCATTCCCAAGTCTAAGCCGTGTCATGACCCCCTAATCACCAACTTAAGTTCAGGACTAAATCAATCCTGGACCAGCACCAAATAAAATACTGCAAGATCAAGGGAACAGTGAACATTTCAATGTTAGTGCTCATAATCCTTCATAGCTAGAAGGAACAGTTTAGACTGCTGGAAAGCAAAGAATCCCAGTTTTCCAGTGAAATAAAACATCCGTTTCAGCAAACAAGATACGCTAACTATTAAGTCATTCCAGTTATCATGATCCTACTTCAACCCATATGTGATTTTAACAGCTATCTAGTACAGACAGAAACCAAAGCATTATACCATGCAACTGCCTTGAATCACAGTTTAAAGGATAACTCTTTCTAAAAGGTGTACAATATTAGCTGCTAAAATCACGTTGCAATTGAAGTAGGGAAGATAAAAGCAAGATGGTATTCTGAATGATGTGATTCTAGCGTCTCCATCCCTTGTAGTCTGCCAGGGTTAAGATCAGTGGATCAGTACAAATACTTTCAAGACCAGTTAGCTATTCCTGGACAAAGGATCAGAAAATCCTTACTAGTACTATTAAGAATATGAATTATAAATTAGATTTACTGATTCCACCACCACCCCTCCTCCCTTGGGACTTTCTTGCACTCCCCTAGAGGATAAAAAGACAACAGTTGCTCAGGTGAATTATGGGGGAAGAGGTGAAGCGGAGTTTGGTTCATCTTCTTTTGGCCCATCTGGCATTGGCTACTGTCAAAGACATGATACCAAACGTAACAGTTTGTTCTAGTATAACCACTCTTGTGATGCTTTATCAGTGTGGCCTGCCACAGCTGGAGGATCAGCATAACAATCCAGATATTACTGGCAACAAGAGATTTCAGCAGACTTCACAGCACAAGCCTGCTCCCTCCCCAGCCCACCAGCCAAAGAGCAAAGTTCTGCAGAATCAAAGTCAGTATTTGTCAGTTTCACATCATTCGAAGGCAAGGGGGACATCTGGAAAACACTGAAGGTTGTTATGCTAGTGCCTCGAGAAGCCAAGAGGAGTGAAAGGGAGGATACACAGGTCAAAGGGGAGGAGGGAACATGGATACCAGTGTAAGTTGTCTTTACCTGCTCTGGCTAGCATCTCAAACTCGGACACAGTCTCACTCAGAGGCTGCATACCTTTAGTGGTCGCCTCGCTAAACGAGAACTCCTGGCTTTCGTTCTGGGTCACCTGGGTCAGTGTCTCAGTGCTGCTTGCCCGGGGTGGCTTGAGAAACACCTTGGGCTCAATGTCCAGTTCAAACTGTTGAAAAACCATTGGAATGAAAGTAGCATTAGTGGTTATTTCGATTCTGGGCTTGCAAGCCCCTACCCCATCCAGTTAACAAGTCAAACACTGAAACATGAGGAGGAAAGAGACATAAAACCCAACCTTTGCAAGCGTTTATAGTCACACCTTAAAACAAACAGAGCTTTGGACTGACAAGAAATGGTGGAAGCATGGGGAGAAATGCGTCCTGTTTGGAGCTGGACGTAGGGTTCTTGTGGGACTACGCCAGCCTGATGTGTTCAGGGTAATTACCCTCTTACACGTCACAGAGTCCCAGTAGACTTCAAGGACAGAACGAGCTGCATGATGTTGACAGCCTGCTCGACCATAGACAAACAAACTGTTGATAAGGCAGCACAAAATCATTGCTTATCACATTTCTGAACCTGAGGTGGCTGCACCAGTAAACCAGAACAGCGGACTAGGAGATCCCAAAGTGAAGGGCCCCACAGATTAAAGATTTTAAAAGCCAGGAGGGTAAGGGGAGTGAAGTTACAGAGCCTGTATTTAGTTACTAGCATTCATGTATGTGAGCCAGCTATGTGGATGTGATAGCCAACTGCTGAACTGAAGAAATGCCATGAACTGCACAGGTACATTGTATTTATCTATATATTTATGGCTGCGTCACCATAATCTACCACCCCAAGTTTTATTCTACCACTCCAAATCCCTTTGGAGCTTCAAACAGCTTCCATATTTTTATCTGAACCCACCAAAGGGAATATTTCTCTCCCATCCCTTTATGTGTTGATTTCCCCCTCTAAAGCTAGCCCTACCCTGGAAAGGCTAAGATTCAGTCCAGGGCTAACAGTAGCTTTTCTGTGCCTAAAAATATCACAGCTTTTCAGTCTGGTGTGTTGTAGCCCAGCAGATTAAAAAAAAAACCAGAGCTTTCTACCACTGGAAACGGGACGTGCAAGCTGGCGAGCTGACCCATCAGCTGGGGAAGGGGAAGTCACGTTGCAAACAAAGGCACAGCTCCAGTTCTCTTCACAGGGCTCTCTGTTAACAAAGATTCAGAGCAAGTTGCCACCACCCAAACCTTTCTCACTGCCCTATAGCTCTTTTCTTCCAGGCCTTTCACAAGCCTCCCTGTTGAGGTTTCCCCCACAACCAGCTCCTGATGGTGTCTTCCTCTCAGGACTTCTGCCACACAGCTTCAGAGAGCCCTTCCCCTTCCCCTGAGTATCTCCTCTCTGGTCCCCTACCTGATAATGCAAGTTCCCCTTGGACACATGACTAGAAACGGGCGTATGACCTGCATACAGCTCTCTGGTTTAAAGGGCCCAAAGACCCACTGCCCAGTTACAAGATTTCCCATGGGACTCAGCACTCCTCTCTAGCTCTGACAGGGACCATGGTTTCAGACTTTAAAGCAGAGGCGTTTTTAGGTACAGAAAGGCTATTTTGGAGGTGATATTTTCCATTTGTTTGTTTTCATTTCTTTTCCCCTCTGGGCCCTATACTCATGGCACTTAACATCACCAGGCTTTACAGACAGGGAGGTGCAAACAATAATCCCAACACAGTGATTTTAAAACCTCTAAAACATACCTAAAAATAGTTTTGCTGTAATATATGACACAGGGGAAATACATGATGACGTGGGATAAAGGCTTTATTGGTCTGAGTTTGGGAGATCACATTACCCTCACACACACACATGATGTGCTGGAAGAGGACAGCACTTATCGCAAACAGATGCGCACATCACTCCATGGTAAGGGGGAATCCAAGGAGAAGCAGAAAATGTTATTGCTGCTGCTCAGGAAAATTTCAGACACCTGTGCATCTGAGTCAAGCTATGCAATAGCGCAGCCCCAGGAATGCCTAATGGCACTTCATGCACGGTCTGCTTCTGAACAAACTCCCTCCTGCCCACCATTTTCAAATGCACTTTTCAGTGCTTGCAAAAGAAGTGATGCAACAAATGGGAAAGGGCTGGCTGGCACGGGGCATTTTCCACAATGGGCCTTCAGCTCTAGAAATCACATCTCTCACTGGGTCAATGGAGATGGAATTTACTGGCCTCCATTGTATGTCCCAAGGCCACTCTAGTCACACAAGTTTCTGCTTGAGGCGGCATTTGGAGATGTCAGAGGTTCTTTTTAAATTTAAGGGTGGGGCATAGGAATACAGATTGGCTTGGTGCCAGTGAAATGAAGTTCCTGCAGGGAACATGGAAACAAGGGAGCAAATGGCTAAAACTTTACCTTGACGGAGCTGTTTTCAAACATCTCCACAGTCATTTCCTCCTCTTCCTCCTCCTCCTCCTCATGCATAGACTCAATCACCATTCCCGGGAATTTCTCCACCTCGCAGAACTGCAGGAAGATGGGGGCTCGGCTGGAGTTGCGTTGTATTTCCACCCGCAGGATTCCATCGCGCGGCCACTTGTCCCGCACGTGCTCCAGACAGTTAATGGGAGAACGGGAGAAGGCGATGTGAATGTAAGCCAGGATGAACAGCACAAACAGAGCCTGAAACAGCAGGAAACAAGGAAGAGATCATGAATACAGGCTGGCTCCTTCTAAATCTGCTACTTTTACAAACTCACATGCTTTATAGAGGTTTCTTGCTAACCAGTAAGATACGTGGATGTGTCTGGGCCAACAGACACAGAAATAGCCTAGATCTTTGAAGCGTCCCAGTCTTGACAGTCTAAGCATCAAAATATTAAACAGCCAAAGTTCCTGGAACCAGTTCACCTCTTCAGCTGAGCAAGGCAGATCCAGGGAGTATTTTGCCATGAACCTGCATCAGCCTCTTGTCACACCTTGTAAAGCTGAGGCCTGTTTGCTGTGGGTGGATATTCAAGAGGCTTCATTATACCTTTCATAGGAGTAGAAATTGGCCTAGTGTCATTGACCAAAGTTTCCCCATTCACACACTTGTTGCACAATGTGATGTGTGCTGAGTGGCTGCCATCCCAGAAGCAACTGTATTTCAGCAGCCTTGTATGTATATTGTTTGGGTTTGTTCACATGCTGCAGGGATCTAAAATGTTAAAACCTGGGCCAGATTCTGACCCAAAATAGTAGCATTTTACATTCCTTTTGCACTGGTGTAAATGCTTGCACAAAGGGGCAGGGCAGTAGATAATCAGGCACCCAGTCTTTTCTGAATAGGAGGCACAACAACAGTTACTAGCAACTGAGTTGGCAATAATGGTTACCAGATAGTGGGTTGTAATAGCCATCTAATATGGCAGCAGAGGTCCGTTTCAGAGAAAGAAACTGTCCTGGATACCTCTGGGAAGCACAAAGTTTAACTTCCCGCTTTTCCTCAAAAGTAACCTATCTTCCAGAAAACGCACACCACCCATTTACCTTTGGCTCTCCTCACTCCACTCTCTTGTGCTATTTTCAAATGCTTGTTTGTTGGCAAACAAGCCACCACTTACTAGACTTTCCAGTCTGACCCAGAAACTGGTTTCCAGCGGAGAGAATAGACTGTATGAATCCACTGGGCTAGAATGTTCCAGGAAGTGTAACTCTAGTAATTAATTCTAATGTATTTATTCCTAAGCCTCTAGAATTCAGTTTAATATTGACAAGATTCTTGCTCAGGTTGGTGCCAACATGCAACCTTTGCTCAGGAGATATCACAAGTCATGAGACAGTCACTGGAAATGTTTTAAAGGGACAGAGTCAGATAGTTTTAGGTCTTATTTCAAAGACTTTCACTAAACTTTTCTGTTAGCTCTTGTGATTTTTTTTTTTTTTTTTAAGTTTCCAAGGACAGAGTTTGAATTTAAAACCATTTCCTTTCTACTTGTAGAAAACACTGCAGAATTGTGCTAGTGAAAGAACTAAATAGTGAAACTGACCAGCCTATTTTCATGCCCCATGTTGAATGGAGCTCAAAACAAAACACCAAACAGTGAAAAATAAGCTAAATTTTTTTAAAGACGCTTTTGACCTTAATAAACCAGGGCTTTGACTAGAGCAGACAAGGACATTTTTTTAAATTACAGTTTTTAATCTAATAATGATCCATTAACAGCAAAGTCCCAGAATTTACTAGGGTGAACATATTGGGCTAGGGGTATATGTTTCACTAAGAAACCATCTTTGATGAGTGCTAAATGCTGCACATTTTCATTAGCCCACACAACGTAATGAAAGGAATGAGGATGGTATCCCAGGATTAATCAAATCCTGTAAGAACATGACTGTGAACCAAGTATAGCTATCCCACTACACAAACCTTCCCAGATACAACTAGCCTGGCTGATTTCTGGCATGGTCGAACTCCCCTACTGTATCTTACATATGCAGGATGCACTCAAAGTTTGTATTCAGGCTTCCTGGGATACACTATCTTTGGTGCTTGGCTGATGTTTAAATGTGGTGTTATTCCTTAGCTGGCTGTTCAGCTGTGTGCTTTTATTGTAAGGGAGCTAAAAAACCCTCAACAGTAGAAGTATCTGGATTGTTTGATGTCTAGATCAGACAGTACTCATTATTGCCAAGGCAAAGAGTACTCAAAAATAATGAGTCAGACCTGCCCCAAAATCATGATGTTAAAATATACTTTGGGTTCTTATTTGCCTTCGGGGCTTTGAGCCTGTAAGGTGCAAATCAGTATACATTTCCAAGCATTTCTCTGCAATCATGAGATTGAATTTCTGATCCAGCTTTAAAATATCTATAAACGCCTCTACACCCAGCCACAAGGCTGTTCCTTCCCAATATTAAGCAGCAATTCTGCATCATGGGATCACCTTCTCCAGGGAGGGCACGAGGCAAACAATGCTGAGTCTATTCCCCGGGCACTTCCTCTGTGAAAGTAAAAAATAAAAAAAAAGGCATCCAATCCCTTTAGACTGTATTTTGGTGCCACTGAGACCATCAACAGGGAGCTGGTACCAAATTAAAGCAGGTAACACAAAAGAGCTACTACACCAAAAAAACATGCTCCAACTGGGGACATTCCTTGGACACGAAAGGTGCGTGGTGTTGTATTCATTACAGGAAAATTGCCAGCTTAAAGACTGTTTTATTTTAATCTGGCTTCCAACAGCCCCAGCTCTGCAGTTCCTACCACTGCCCCCGCCACCTGACATCACCAGAGGTGAAGGAAGCAGGATTTGAAAAAGAGCGCTAAGATCTGTGGGAAGGATTAGTGACCAGGTGGGGAAGTCAGGCATTTCAAACCAACAAGGGCTGAGGCAGAAGCCTGCAGCTACAAACCTTTACTATTTCTTTGTAAACATCATCTGATGGTCATATTTTTCTTGTTTGTTCCATTTTTAAGGTCCCTACAGCTCCAAAACACAGGCCAACTGAGGAGAGACTGACAGATTCACTTTGATTATGCTTCTACAGCTGATGCAAAGACAGGGAGAGGAGATGTCCAGAAGAGGCACTAAACACCCCCCTCCCCCCCACCCTCACCTTCCAGGAAAGTTCTCCCACTATTCTAACTGCAACTCAAAACATTGGGAGGAAACAAGGAGTGGTCTTGGGGCTAGGTACTGATACTCTCTTACAAGCCATTAACAAGGGGGACCAGAAGATTCCTTCCTATGACCCTAGATCATCATTAGAGGGCTAAATGGGGGTGGGGGGAAAATAGAGGATTTAAGCAACTTTCTGTGAAAATTCAAGACATTGAGGCAAAAAGCACAGTGAGACCCCCAAAAGAATAGATATTTATGTGGCTAAGAAACAGATCTGCAGTTACACTGGTTAGAGGCTCTCTCACATATGGCACTAGTTAGAGTAAAAACATATAAGGTACCTCAATCCTTATTTTACAGGATATAAGCCAATCACCAACAGCTCAGGGTTATGAATCTTTCATTGTTGTTTGCAGAGTTGTAGCTGTGCTGGTCCGAGGATATGACCTAAGGAAGGGCTCTGTGGAACTCGAAACCATGTCTCTTTCACCAACCTAAGTTGGTACAATAGAAGATATTAACCTCACCCACCCTGTCTCTCTTGGAGTTAGGAAGACATGAGAAGCTAGTTATTGGATCATGGAACATTATATCTAGGAGAGAATGTTTCTTTTTTTTTTCTTCTTTTTTGCCATTTAAGTGCAATGATTGTATGATGAAGTTTTCACAGTGTGTGTGTATATACACACACACACAAAATATGTATATTTAACTGAATTATGAAGGTCACATTTCTGATCTTTTTACAATTGCCTTGAGGTTTCTGAACCTGAATATTGTTTCTTGCCCATTTCTTTGTTTTTAAATAAAACCCTTACGGTTGGCATTAGGTAGGAAAGTATGTTTCATAAGCAATCTTTTTGACTGTTGGCCAGATAAAACAAGTATATCTGTATCTTGCACTGGTTTATATAAAATTTGAAATTGTAAAATGTTAATTTTAAAAATAACCAGAAACTTGTTCAAATTTCCCATGTGTTAGCAGACTCTACCCATACGCATCAAGACACAAATCCTGCTCCTATGGACTTCAATGGGACCAAGATTTGGCCCAAAATGCTGGCTGCATATTCCTTACGTTCTATAACAGGGGTAGGCAACCTTTCAGAAGTGGTGTGCCAAGTTTTCATTTATTCACTCTAATTTAAAGTTTCGCGTGCCAGTAATACATTTTAACGTTTTTAGAAGGTCTCTTTCTATAAGTCTATAATATATAACTAAACTACTGTTGTATGTAAAGTAAATAAGGTTTTAAAAATGCTTAAGAAGCTTCATTTGAAATTAAATTAAAATACAGAGCCCTCCCGGACTGGTGGCCAGGACCTAGGCAGTGAGAGTGCCACTGAAAATCAGCTCGTGTGCCGCCTTCGGCATAGGTTGCCTACCCCGTTCTATAACATCAGTGGATAGTGTTAGCAAATGTGACACAGGATATCATTTCAGCCTTTGCCAACAGCAATGGCGTCACAAGGACTGCATGTTGGGTTTTCAGGCAGAGGATTTTTAGTCCCATATAAGACCTATATGAAAAGGCAGGTCTTATCTTCTCTAGCTTAACCAGATTCTTCCTGAACTTCATTCACCTAGGCTGCTAGCTACTGGGAGAATTCACTGCATGGATAATGAAAGACAGTCTCTCTAATCCTACATGTCCACTGTTGAAGGAAACCAAAATTAAGGGGAAAGGTAGGGGTCACTTTAG
Source organism: Chelonoidis abingdonii (assembly GCF_003597395.2). Taxonomy (NCBI): domain Eukaryota; kingdom Metazoa; phylum Chordata; order Testudines; family Testudinidae; genus Chelonoidis; species Chelonoidis abingdonii. Next base: position 38,422,320 of record NC_133779.1, read on the forward strand.
TTTTGTTTACAGAGAGATTCTACCATACCCTCCAAACCTTTCTAGAGAGTCATGTTTAAAACAAGTGGGCTTCTTGAGTAGTTAGAGCATGGCTGCAGATCTCAGCATAGGCAGGGCCTTAATGATCTTTAGAGGATGAACCTATTGGTTTCATTTATACAAGACCTGCAAATGGTACAGCTTCAGCTTTAGAGAGTATTTCCAGATCATTTGCAGTTTTCTTTCCATTGAATTCTCTCTATTTTAGAAAGCCAATATATTCTCTTTAGTAACCCGAGATCTAGACTGGCAAAGTTCACTTCAAACAAGCATTCCTTTGATTTGTTACTACGTTAACTGAACAAATAGGAAAGGCAACTTGAGCTCAGTAAAGAAATGTTAGGCCAGGTCTACACTGCGACTTTAAATCGGTTTAATGGCCGATATACCGATTTAACGCTGTACCCGTTCACACGACGTCGTCATTAATATCGAGTTAAACGGCTCCTTAAAATCGATTTCGGAACTCCTCCCAGACGAGAGGAGTAGCGCTAAATTCGAAAGTGATAACTCGGATAGGTTGTGTGGAATGGAAATCACATTAATTGGCCTCCTAGAGGTATTCCCACATGCACCCACTGACCGCTTTCTGGTCCGCAATCCGAACTCGCGATGCGTGAGTGCCGGTAACAGGAAAAAGCCCCAAGACCTCTTAGAATGACATTTCCTGCTTTCACGTGTCAGCTCCTGGTCAGACGGTGGCGTGCAGTTCAAATGCAAAAGTAGCTCCTTCATTAACCTTACGGGAATCTAGATTGATTGCTGTATGGCGAGAAAATTCTGTTATAGAGCTGCTAAAGACAGGAAAAGCCAAAGTGTTTTGAAAATGAATCCAGATACACAGCGGTGCGTGACAACCGTAAGGGAGCCAGAGATCAAACGGATGCTCATGGAGGAAGGGAGAGGATAATGAGGCTACAGCTTACCGAGTCTCCACAGCGTCTCTGAAAACTATTTGCATTCTTGAGCTGAGCGCCAATGTCTGTAGCTAATCACGTGTCTTGCGTGTTTCACGGAAAGCTCGTCAGTCCTTCCCCCCCCCCAGCACGTTAAAGAGAATTAAAATAAATAATTTCCTTGACGTTGTCAAATGTCACCTCCTGTGTACTGAAATGCTGCTGGCAGAGAGTACGCGAGGTTGACAATGGTCAAGGATACCGTTTGTGATCTCGAGGTCCATGATTGCTGATGCTATGGCGTTTGCTCAATGCACTCTGGAAAAAGGCACCAAAGGTTGTCTGTGGCCTTCACAAAGGGGGGTGAGGCTGTACCAGCAGCACCTGGGCTAATGTTTCGCCCAATCAGGCACTGTGCTTAACCCGGAAGTGGGAACTATGGGATAGCTGAGGAACAGCTACCCACAGTGCACCGCTCCTGAAATCGATGGTAGCTTTGGACCATGGACGCAAACAATCGATTTCGTGATCCCACTGTGGACGCGCTAAACCAATTTTATTAGATCTGTTTTGTAATATCGGTTTAAGCTAATTCGAAATAATCGTGCAGTGTAGACGTACCCTCAGAAAGAGTCAAGAGATGCCTACAGGCAAGCTACGACTGCGCTGCTGCGTGGACCATACCAGCATAATCACAAAGCCTTACCTATACTAGCATAACCCTGTCAGGGTAGGCTGTATCTACACTATGTCAGGGTTTTTTCAGTTAAGTATAGAAACACCACCTCCCCGAGTGACAGGAGATAGGTAAACAGAAGCATCTTCCACTGACTTAGCTGTGTCTATACTGAAAGTTAAAACACCACAACTATGTCGTACAGCGGTGTGGATTTTACACAAGTAGAATGCCAACCTAAATTTTAAGTGCAGACCAGGGCCCAGTCTCTGTTCAGTCAGGTAGGTACTAGCATTAGATTGGAAAGAGACATTACTAAATCAAGAATAAGACCGAACTCTCCAGAACAGAGGTTGTCTCCACCCTGCAGGATGGGGACCCAATCCCAACTGGGGCCTTTGGGTGTAAAGATAACTAATAGTGAGAGGAAAAACACATCAAAGAAAGCGCACACAACTTCACCCAGCCACAAGACTTGCTCAAACCTTTTAGTTTGTGCTCAGACCTCAGACACCAACATTGGTGTGAAGCACAATGGGTGTCCTGCTGGAAAGCACAGAACAAAATACGCTGGTATAATGCTTTGGTTTCTGTCTGTACTAAATAGCTGTTAAAATCACATATGGATTGAAGCAGGATCATGATAACTGGAATGACGTAATAGTTAGCGTATCTTGTTTGCTGAAACGGATGTTTTATTTCACAAAAAAGGCCTAGCTCAATCATTTTGATGGAGGAGAAACTGAAACAGAATTTTCTCTTCACCATACAAAATACTTCCTCAAACTATTAGGAATAACAAATTCTTCCCATTAAAGCATATGAAAGACTGCAGAACTTTATGAGGCATAAGAGGCACAAATAGCCTCAAGACACGCAACCTCTCACCAAATCAGAAAAGGAGAGCAATAGCATTAAACCCTGCTACTACCATGTCACCAGCCCTATATTCAGAACCAAAACATTCTGCATGAGCTTCGACATCATAATGTGGCAATAAAATGACTGAAAATTAATCGAAGCAGCGTTCTTGGGGCTGACATGCAAGTGAGCGCACCGAGCAATCTCTCTGGATATTCTACAACCTTCAGTAATCAGATTTTCAACTTAACAGACAACACGGCTCCTGCCCTCCATGATCCCCAGGCAGAATCTTTCACCCCCAAACACCTTAGACAGCTAGCATCAGAAAGAATCTCAGCTCTTGATTTTACAGACAGTAATCCTAGCTAGATCCTAAAATGATCTATGGTCTTAATATGAATGCCATGCACTTTGAACACGCCATTATGCAGCACAGATGCAAGAAGTCCTCCAGTCTAAAATTCCTCTTATTCCCTGCATGTTCACTGTAGATTAGTAATACTAAACTACCATTTCTCAACAGGGTACTTTTCAGTGAACCACATTATACTGAAACTATAGAGGGTTTCAGTTTTCACTCAAGGGGACTAATGTCAGTATTAATCAACAAGAAATAACTAGGCACCTTAAAGACTAACAGATTTATTTGGGCACAAGCTTTTGTGGGTAAAAAACCCACTTTTGTAGGTGCATCTGAAGAAGTGGGTGTTTTACCCACGAAATCTTATGCTCAAATAAATCTGTCTTTAAGGTGTCATCGGACCTCTTGTCATTTTTGTGGATCCAGACTAACACAGCTACCCTGATACTTAGCAGAAGAATGTGATACCACTACAGCCTAATGGATTTTTACCACCTTATTTTGAGGAACAATCATGGCTGATGTTAACAAATATATGCAATAGCTTGAAGTGCAGGTCTCCACCAAGAATGGTGAGCATCTAGAATACAGAACTAGGGCTGAGTTTTAGGGGTTGTTCGTTCTTCAACTTCCTTAAAGTGCTTGATCATTGGGTAACAACTAGTTCTAGCTACTCATTATCCTTGACCTCCTCTGCAGGAGTAAACAGACTGGCAAAGCTAGGCAGCTACACCGCAGATTTGATTAAGAAGCTGTACGAAGACATCTTCAGCTACGAGGGATCAATAGATAAGGCAGAAGTTAATACGTACAAAAGCTCACCTAGACACTGGCTCTGCAACTCAATACATGCATTGAAACCTCAGCAATTGAAGGAGCCCTACTTAAGGCAGTACAAGAATTCACCCCATCACAATAAATGGCAGGATCATGGCTTAGATCTATACCCAGACTGTTTAGCACTCTAGAGACAGCCAGCATCACACCATGTCCGTACTTCAAAAGGGCATCTGCTTGACATCTGGTCAATTAGTTAAAGCACTCTTACGTATGCCACTTCCCCCAGAGTCCCTGTTTTCTACCTGACAATTTAAGACTTCTTTTTAAACTCACTCCTAAGGTAAAAGTAGGCTGTTCTGCACAGGTATGCATGGCTAATTCAGCTACCCAGAGCTCTGCAACAGACACTACTAGCTTGGCTACAACTTATTCAGCGTAGTCTGCTAGTCCCATCCCATTTCAAGTTTTGAAGCATGCATTCACTTAGTTATAGAAAAGTGAAAGTTAAAAAGCCTGGCCATTTCCAAGAAAAACTAAAGATGCTGAGTGAAAGTGTACTATTAAGGTACACTTAATGACATCAAGGTCATTCTGTTATGATGAAATAGGCATTGTTTTATATTTGAGAATACTGTCCTGACCATTTGTTTCCTTCTTTTAAGTGATTAATGCTACTATAATGTAAGTATATTGTTGTCTCTTAGAAACGAATCACTTTTTGTGAAATTATGTAAAATTAGTACTGGTGAAACACACGAGCATAAATAGTAACAGAACACCCCTTCCCAGATCTCACTAACATGTTCATTTCCGATCTGCAACTTCTAGGAGTGAGAGGAGTTCAGCATCTATGGCCTATTTAAACTGCGGCCTCCCTGCAGAGACTGCCCATAAGGGAGACCAATCAATACCAGCTGTGGTTGCGTAAAGGTACTAAAAAATGCAGACAAGAGAACAAAGTAGTTTGTAGTTTTCACACGTAGCAGGCTCAGGTAAGCAGTGTTTTCTAACACATGATAAACTCACCTCCCCTCCCCTTTTCCCTAATATGGACAACACCTATTTCTATCCACAACTGTCTTTCCAGAAACCAGGTTGAAAACACCAAATTACTTCTCATTGCCTGCATAATCCATCAGAAGGCAGTACGTGTTAGCCTACCAGTCTAGGATGGACTAGAATCAGTGACCTAGATATGAAGAATGGACTACCCCACTGCCAAGCACAGAGGCTATCCAGTGCACCATTGCTAAGAGGTCTTCACAGACCAAAGGCCCCCCCCCCAAATCTGTATCCTGTACCGTGGAGCTCAATGAGATGCACCATCCTATTTTGATGGTGTTATACTGAGGAGTATTATACTTGGGTGTTATACTGAGGAGGAAAAAAAAATCATGTGTATACATCCAGGAATATTCCTTCCAGATTTAACTTTGATAAAATGATAGACAGTGTTTCCCATTCCTCTGGCTTCAATAAACCACTTTGTTAGAATAAGTCAAAAGTTTAAATCTAGGAACTGTTAACAAGAGGACACAATAGAATCTCAGCAGCACAAGGGAAGACTCCCAAACTGATATAAGGTTTTATAATCTATTCACTCAAGCTTTTGACCAGAGAGAGAAATATGGAGGCATTTCGGGAGAGAGACTATTTAGTCTGAGATTTGTTGAATTATTCCTTTTCCTCATACATGGTTAGACTATGACAGTTAAGCCAGTAGCTCTCCTGGGGAATGCTGGCAGCCACTGTGTCGAGTCATTAAAAACTAAAACAAAGCACAGAAGCACAGACTGTAAGAGACAATGCTGCATCAGCAGGGAAGCAGACTGAATCTACAGGACTTCTCCACTTCTAACTGCCACGATTCTATGAATGTAAGAACACAGGAAAATGCCCTAACAAGCCTTTCAATTTATTAAAGGGACCCTAAAGGGTACACCTATACTGCTGCTCAAAGCGGGCCTCTGAGCCCAAGTAGACAGACGCACACTAACACTACTCTAGCTAGCATGCTAAAAAAAGCAGTGTGGATACTGCAGCATAGAGACTAACCACCTGAGTTCAGATCTAGAGGGTTGGGCAGGTTTGTATTTGGGTAGCTAGACTATGCCCTGGCCTATGATGCCTAGCTTGAGCAGAGCTAACACATCTGTCCACCAAGGGTACATCCAGACTACCTGCCGGATCAGCAGGTAGTGATCTATCTATTGGGGATCAATATAACGCATCTCATCTAGACGCGATATATCAATCCCCGAACGTGCTTCCGTCGACTCCAGAACTCCACCAGGGCAAGCAGCGGAAGCGGAGTCGACAGGGGAGCCGTGGCCATCGATCCCGCACCATGAGGACAGGAGCTAAGTCAAAATAAGATACACAACTTCAGTTATGGGAATAGGGTAGCTGAAGTCAATGTATCTTACATCGACACCTCTTCCCTCCCCCCCAGCGTAGACCAGGCCCAAGACTCAGAAGCATGCTCCCAGCTGCAGTGTATAATAACAATCACAAGGGTTCATCCCTTCCTAACGAATAGAAAAATACACCTGCCTAGTGGGAAAGTATCTGTGGCTAGTATAGGTGGAGTTAGGTGGCTGATCCTAGGGTAGCTGCAAATCTTTCCTGGGGGTAAGAATTGTTTGGCAGCAACTTGATTGAACTGCACTGGGGGGTGAAGAGTGGATGGAGAAAGTCGCTCCATTTTATACATACGTAGCCCTGCCCCTCACCTTGAGAAGGACGAAGAACTCGAAGATGCGGCGGAACGAGGGTGGGAAGAGGCGTGCATAGGTTACAGCCATCTTGAAGAAAAGGGCATGGAAGAGGCGATCGCGCACATTAATCAGGGGGTTCTGGTTGAGGTTGGGGTTCCGTACCCCTCGATTGTTTCCACCGGCGGCCCCACCACCCCCATTGTGGTTCATGGGGTGATTGTTCGCATTGGGCTGGTTCTCCGACATCCTGATCCTCGGGGGTGGCGGTGCCGGGCGGTTACCGTGCACACTTGCAAAGGCAAGAACCTGAAGGCCTCACTCCCCTGCAGGAGCTCCAGCGAGAGAGGCTACTTTCTTCCCGCGAGGAAGGCACTCGGGAAGAGCTCTGCTGCGGCTCCGACCGCCTGAGTTTAGCCCTTCTGGTGGGGTGGGAGGACAGGAGGAAAGAGGCTGCTGGGCCTCTCAGGGGGAGTTTCCCTTGGGGTGGGTGGCTCAGTGCCGCTTTGCGGGGGGAACGCGACGCCCGGCAGCGGGGCCTGGGGGCTGTGAGCCGGAGGGGAATCGCTGCGGTTTCTCTAAGCGGGGAGGGACTCGAGGGCTGCCCCCAGGAGGCTCACACCCGGGGGTCCCCGGGAAGGTGACGGGGGGTCACTAGGCTCCCCCTTGGGGCAGGAGCCCTGCGGGGGGCAGTGGGTCCCCTGGGGGTTGGGAGCGGCCCCGCCCGCTATGGGGCCCGCGGGGAGGGGCTCAGCCCGGGGGGCCTCCCATTGGCGTTCCCCTGCCTCCCTCTTCGCTCATGATGAAAGGCCCCTATCTTCTCTGGCGCCCTCTTGGTTATTAATAAATTAGGCGATCCACACCCCTGCTGCTTGCTGTCCAGGCTAAGCACAATAAGGTACTAATGTGGAACATGATACACGAGACGAAGATTAGCATGGCCCACTGCCGCGAAGGAATGTACACGCAAATGTGGTGAAGCGCTTTCCCTATTTTCTAATTTTCCCCCATCGGCCTTAGTGCGCCTCGCAGGGCCCAGCAGCGGGGCGAGGCCCAAGCAGGCACCCCCCCTCTCGCCTGCCTGGCGATGGACTCGAGGCGCAATCGTCGGCGCAGGCACGCTTCCTGCCGGCCTCTGCGTTTGGGCAGGGTCCCACCGCGACCCCTACACCCGGCCTGTTCCTCCCAGCCCGCGCTCCGGAGAGAAAGTGAGAAAAAAAAAAAAAATAAAAAAAATAAAAAAAAAAAAAATTGGATCTCCTGCCTGCGAGCGCACCATCCCTGGTTCCACGGACCCTGGCTAGTGGGATCCGGCCGAAAGCAGAGACGGGGGAGAAAGAGAAGAGAGGACAGAGGAGGAATGTCCATTCACGCAGGACCCTGTGCACACCCTCGCCCTCCCTGCGACCTAAGAGGCGGGAAAGCCGGGTTCCACACGAGCTAAGCCGGCTGTATTGCAAGAACGGGAAAGCGAATAGACCTCGTCTCTTCTCTTTGGCCTCACCTTCGGCCGTTCTGCCTCCTACCATCCCTCGCGCGCGTCTCACTCGCGGTCCCCCTGCCTCTCGCATGAGATCTAGCAGGACGCAGACTCAGGATCCTCCTAACACACACTATTGTCCCGCTTTCCCCGGCCTCTCCGTGCATTTTGCCCGACTGCCTCTTTGCCAGGCCAACAGGGCAGCCGCACTCATGTGACTACGGCCGGATGGAAGGGAGTGGGGCGGAGGGCGAGCTGACTCCCAGCATGCACTTGTTCCTTCGCCATACCAAGAGTACCTCCGTCCTCTTCTTCCCGTAGGGGGACGGTTTGTTGCTGCTTCCCCGGCGGGGGAGCCACACCCTTGCGAGGCTACGTCAAAGGGACCGTCAATGGTAGGAAATACTAGGACCTGACGCCATCCAGCATGCGTCTCCTGGGTCTCCCCTGCCTCCCTCTACTGCCCTGATTGGAAGCCCCTGAAAGCCCCATCTTACTGGGGGTACTCCATCTTATTCTGGACGTATTTATACTTACGGCCCTAAATCCACCCTGCTGCTGCTTCGGCAGCACAGGCTATTATAAAATTTGGAAACGCGATACAGAGAAACGCATTAGCTATGGCCCCTGCGCAAGGATGCACATCGCCAATATCTGTGCTGAAGCGATTCACCTATTTTCTTTTTCCCGCCTCGCGTTTAGTGCCTGCTCGCAGGGCCCTCCGCCAGCTGGGAGGCCCACAGCAGGCACCCCGCCTCTCGTACTGCCTCTGCGGATGCGACGCCAGGGCCTCGTCGCCGCAGCGGCCCTCCTGCGGTTGCGTACTGGGCAGGCCGTCGCGTACCCACACTCCGGCTGCCTCCAGCCGGCTCTAGCGGAGAGAAAGGACCCGCTCTGCCGGCAGACGCCATCCCAGCCCTGGTTCACAGGGACCCCTTATATGGGCATCCGACAAAAGAAGACGGTGGTCGGGAGATAAAGAGGAGAAGGAGAAGTGAGGATGTCCTTCCGCAGGACCCTGTCGCCACCTTCGCCTCCCCTGCTACTTAGAGGCGGGAACGCCTGGAATTCCCAATCGAGCAAGCAGGTGGAGGGACTGATGAAGACGCGGAAAGGAAAGCCTCGTTCCTTCTCTGTAGGTCCTCACCTTCTCGGCCGTTCTCCTCGTCTCCATTCTCCTCGCGCGCACGCGTCTCACTCGCCGACGCCTGCCCGTCGGACGAGATTAGCAGGACGCAGATCTGCCCAGACCCCAACTCACACACACACTGGTCCCGTTTCCTCCCGGCCTCTCCCGGTGGCTTGCCCCAGTCGCTCGCCAGGCCCACCAGGGCCGCACTCAGGTGACTACGGTCGGATGGGGGAGTGGGAGGGCGCGGGAGCTGACTCCGATGCTTGCTGCTCCTTCGCTAGAAGACTCTCCGTCTCTCTTCCTCCCGTCGGTGGGGGCGTTTTGGTGTTCTGCCCAACGGGCGGCGAGGCCACACCCCGTTGGAGGGACGAAGGCGCACTTGGAGGAACTCTTGTTAGTCATTTCACGGACCACGCTCCCATGCGTCTCCCCTGGCCGTTCCCTCTGCCTTCCTCTTCTCGCGCCCCTGACTTGGAAGCCCTATCTTCTCTGGAGAACTCGGAATTATTTATAGTGGGGCCGAACTCACCCTGTG
>NC_133779.1:38431821-38474115 GCF_003597395.2 Chelonoidis abingdonii
CTGTGCTTGCTTCGGCAGCACATATACTAAAATTGGAACGATACAGAGAAGATTAGCATGGCCCCTGCGCAAGGATGACACGCAAATTCGTGAAGCGTTCCATATTTTTGGTGAACATCTGGCTGGGCTCTACCAGGTACGTTACTGCCCACCACGTGGGACAGTGGTAGCCGCCCTCTGGGAACCTTTTACCATCCAGAGCTCAGCACAGAGGACCAGGGGCTGCTGGGGAAGTCGTACCAGGGGCACCATTCAGAGGCCGCCCAGCCACCGCACCATTATAGAGCCATACTGGGGCAGACAGCCCAGTATCCCGTCTCTGAGACATCAGTGCCAGATGCTGCAGAGGGAAATGAGCTGAACAGCGCAATATTCAAGTGAGCCGTCCCACGCCATCCAGTCCCGGCTTCTGGCAGTCAGAGATTTAGGGAAACCCAGCACATGGCTTGTGTCCCTGGCTAACAGCCCTATCCTCCAGGAACACACCTAATTCGTGACCCCAGTTCTACTTTTGGCCTTTACAACATCCCCTGGCAATGAGTTCCACAGGTTGCCTGTGCCTGTGGGTGTTTTTTCCTTATGGATCTTGTAGGAGGCACAAAACATCTGTCAGTCTATAAGGTACCACAGGATTCTTTGCTGCTTTTACAGATCCAGACTAACACGGCTACCCCTCTGATATGAGAACAAGGTGTTGGCTTGCAAACAGACTGGGCGCGCCACACTCCTACGCCACAGCTGGCCTTACCGACGCTGGGGAATGTTCCCAAACACATTCCCCAGTGGCTGCTCACGCTGGCGTCAGGAAGCCCAAATTTAGCCAAGATGCTGCCTGCATATTTATTACCTGTTCATACGTTCAGCCGGCCCAGTGGCTAAAACGACTGGCGCTTGGTGCCCACCAGTAGCACAGCAACATGGCCCTAGAACCAACACAGAAAATGTGGCTCTGTTGGCAAACACACTGGGAGAGCCCTGGACCCATATGCAGTGGTGGAGAGGATGATGTATAAAAACAGGTGCCCGGGGAGGAAGCAATGCTTTACCCCGAGCTGAGCAGCAGCCAACAAGGCGCAGAGACGCCCACTGGCAAACACACCAGCGCCCAGCTGCCCTTGTGCTGTGGTTGTTGGTGTCTGGTAGAGTTATCGCTTTAAGTTGCAGCAACGCCTGTATTTTTTCATTTGGTGTTTGGCACCCATGCAGAGCTCTGGTGCCCAGCCCACAAATTAAAAATCACTCAGGCTGGCTAGCTACTGCTTCCAGCCCCTTGTTAAAATTGGCTTCCCAGGGCCCTAGCACACCACAGACAGCAATGGATTAATGTCATAATCCCCCCAGTGAGATGGGTCCCTGCCTTGATCATCCCATGCCTGGTGGCCCCAGAGGCATTTAAAGAACCTAGGACCGTGCCCCCCTGCGCCTGGCTAACCCCCCCACTTCCAGGATCCACATCTGTTGAACTTTCCCCCAGTTCTGTGTCTGGTCAAACTACTGTCCTCCCCCCCTCCCCCCACTCCATCTGGTTAAATGCCCTGCTCCTGAGAGCTGTATCTTGGATCGCAGCTGTCTTCAGCGCTCTGTCTAGATGCAAATCATAAAGCACCAGGTTACAGCTAAGCATTGCCTCCGAGGCAGGCTGCCCCCTTTCAGCAGCTAAATTGACGGGGGTGCTGTACATTAACCACTCTGTTATGCTTGAGGTTCCCAGGGAGCCCCCTCATCCCTAAATCAGCCACTGCAGCTCCTCAGGCTAGCTGTGGTCTATGGGATGATTAACCCCAGCTGTCTGAGGGGCCTGGCAAAAGGAAGCTGGACAAGGGCCAATACCCCCACCCAGCTGTGAAACAGGAGGTGCCCTGCTGAGTGGGGTGGGGCAGCAGGAAACACCACCTCTGTTGACACCTCAAAGCTCTTGCTCCCCTTAATTAGACTCTGCTTGCGAGTAAATTGCTGATATATGGGCCCTTCCCATGCTTGGCCAGGTGGCTCTCTCTGCTTCACCACAGCTGATTCTCACCGTGTCCTCAGCCCACCTAGGCGCACTAAACAGCGGTTCTCACGCCCTCTTTCTGGTCCTTTGACATAAGTGACAAAGAACTTAGTGGCGCTCTTGGCTCGGCACTGGCACCTTGCAACTACAGCATGCTTCCGAGCTCCAGTGAGGGCCAGCTGGTTCTCTGCTGCCACTCAACATCCCACCAGGTCCTGACGGAGAGCTGTGCCCAAGATGCTGTCTGCAAGAAGTCTGGCCCTGCTGCTCCCTTCAGTCCCAAGCCCCAGAAGAACCAACTGTCCTTGGTGAGGTGACCTGGAAATAACTTTCAAACTCTTCAGCAAAATAATTGTAACTTGTTTTAGACCTTTCATGAATAAACCCAACATGCTTTTGAAGCAATCTGTGCGATCGGGCTTGAGGGGTTCACCCCACAGAGCGCTCTTCTGGGCCTCATTCCTTCAAAGCAAAATCTAGCCATTGAACTGAAGCGGGAACCCAAATGGCATCGTCTCAAACCCCTTTGCGGGGCCATGAGCAGGTTTCGGGGGGGCACCAAGCAGGGCTGGCATTACACCTGCTGGGGCCCAGGGCAGAAAGCCGAAGCCCCCACCACCTGGGGTGGAAGCCTGAGACTCCAAGTCCTGCCACCCAGGGCAACTTAGCTTCACAGGGCCCCCGTGACATGGGCACCGGGCACCTGCCCTGCTTGCTATCCCCTAATGCTGCCCCTGACTTTTATATGCAGAAAATGGTTGTTGTGGCACTGGTGGGCCATAGAGTTTTTATAGCATGTTGGGGGGGGGGGGGGCTCAGAAAGAACAAGGTTGAGCCCCCCTGGTCTAGAGAGTTCGGACAGGACTACAGAACTGCAGAGGGAGAACAATGAGGGATGGCTGGCGACTTAGCAGCAATAAGCCACATCCTGCTGTAGCTAGCCAGGTTCTAGCTGTTGATTTCACTCTTCAGAACGCTCCCCTTTGCCCAGGTGAGAAGAATGCCGGGCTGTCAGCTGACCAGCAGCAGCGCTGGGCTGCCTGGCACTGAGCAGGAATAGCCACCATGCAGCTGCAGGTTTGCGCAGGGGCCGGGGCAGGACTGGAGCAGCAGTTCTGACACACTTCCACGCCCACCCACCGCTAACCCCCTGCGCTAGGGCTCAAGGCTGAGGCTGGTTGGCTGAGCTCACAAGCCAAAACACCTGTCAGACAGCACCGTTGGCCCACAGCAGCCCCCACTTGCGCAGCCTTCCTTCTGCGTGCAGTGCCACCCAGCCCCTTCGGCTTTAATCTTAGGCCACAGCATGGTCCCACTGCCACCTGAATGGTGTCCGGAGCAAGGGGGCAGTAGCCCTGGCCCCTGCAGTGTCAATATCTAGCCTGTGCAGCTGCCTGTCTATTGCTCCTGTGCTGGGATGCACAACTTACTAGAGAAGGGGGGCCCGTGGGTGAGATTACCTTGCCCAGCAGAGGTGCCTGGAGACATACACGAACCCAGAATTCCTCTGGTTGTACCTGTGCGTAAGTGCTGACATGCGACTGTTCAAACACTGTATGCTTATAAGAAGCACATGGGATTTTTTTTCAGGGGAAAAGGCAATACGCCTTTTATTGAAGAGACAATAATTAGCGCGCGCGCACACACACACACACACGTTGATTTTGTAGTTACCAGTCGAGAGTCTGGCTCAATCTGGTGGCCAGCTAAGTTGATCACGGGTAGGGAGGACCTGGGTCCCATCGATCACGACCCGGGGAAGTCTTGGCAGGACAAACCCAACATTTCATGGCAAGGCCCCCTGTTTATCTAGTGATTTTTTTTTTATTGGGCCCGATGAGTTTTGCGCCGCTATGCTGTGATTAATTCTTGTTTGATGAGTGCTTGGGGGTTTTAAATTGTTTTTATTTTTCATTACAGCTATTTTGTTCCTAGCACTAGGTGCCTGTTTTAGTTTTAGAGTTGTCAATTTGATATTTTCTGACATGTTGCAGCCTCCTGGAGTCCTTTGTCTGTTTCTGTTGTTTTTTTCTTGTACATCTGGGTTAGCGCTGGCCTTCACGTGGATTTTTTTATACATACAGGCCTTATTTTACACACCGAAGGATTAGTTTACGGAGAACATTTTAAACAGGCCCATCAAGTTGCAATACACAAGAAACCCATCGTGGCATCTTTTACTTATTTTAAAATGCTGAACCTACAACAAGGCAGGGCCTGTAAAATGTCTGTTACTGCCTTGAAATCAGCCCAGACACAGATTCCAGCTGATGCATCTTTACCAAATGGCCCATTTAGACCATTCCTTTTTGGAATTACACCACAAGCCCTGTACGAGGACTGACATCCCTGCCTCCCTGTTGGCCTCAAGAGCCTATGCTGAGGGCGTTCTGGGAGCGACAGCCGTGTGGCTCTACTGCAGAAGCGGGCTGCCATATTGAAAGCAAGGGCGGGCTGAAGCCAAGGCATGTGGCTGCACGTCGCCCTGCCCTGGGGCGTGGTAGGAGGCCTGCGCCAGAGTGCTTTGTTGATCCAGGCTGTTTGTGTTGCTACTGGTGCCACGGCCTTTGAGCTCCAGTCAAGCCTGGGGGTGCTCAGCTAAGGTGGAGCCCCGCAGAGCAGCCCACAGAGGGCGGGGAGAAAGTCCTGGTGAAGGTTTGTTCATCTAGATGCCTGCAGACACGGGGAGCCCACCCCCAAAGCAGTGCTGGAGGCCTCAAAGAGGACGTGCCGACCAGCTGCACCGTCACACACTGCGCCAGGCCTTGACCATTAGCCGATGCACCCGGACGCCGCTCCAGCTCCCCCCACAAAAGCCAGATTGGTTGGTGTTCCAGGGCCCCTCAGGCCCTGCCCCAAAGAGCCCCTCTGCACAGGAACCTATCGTTCGTGTGGGAACATGCCCCACCCAGCAAGAGAGAAACTGGCTGCAGCCACAAAGTCTATGGCCAACCTTTCCGAGGAGGTGGTGAGACCTTGCCCTGCCTGTCACCTATACAGACCAGGAGCAGCCTGGCTACTCCTGGACACCAAAGTCCTCTAACTATTATGTTGTCCAGAAGCTCAGAAGCCTATTGGTTGTATTGGGCCCCTGACCAAGCAAATACCTTCTTGACCTTTGCAAAACCAATATCCTCACCCTTGCTGCGGCAGCTGGTTTGCTGCAGCTGGTGCTGATCCCAGCAAGCAGCAGCTCCTGGTGTCCAGCGGTTCCCCCCATCTGTGTTACTCCCCTGCTGGCCATAGGCTCACACACAGAGTGCAGGCTTTCCAGGGAGGGGCACGGCTCCCTGCTGGCCATAAGTCCAGTGCCCTGGCCTCTAGATCGAATGCTAATAAATACCAGCAGCTACGGGGGGTGAGAGGGGGAGATGCTCCAGGTGAGGGAGCATAAGAGGTCATCATTAGCGTGGGGCAGGGAGAATAGCAGAATAAGGACTAGGGAGTGGGAGGTTTGGGGTCATGGGGAGAGGGATGGAGGCTGTCCTAAGTGAGAGGCAGTGTGTCCTAGTGGTTAAAGGGCTGGGTTGGAAGACTTCGGTTCTATTCTTGAGTCTCCCACAGTTCTGCCTCTGGTAAGTCCCAGCCCCCATGTGGTGCCTCAGTTTTTTCATCTGTAAAACGGGGATAATGTGACTGACCTGCCTAGCTCTTCACCAGACAGGCTGGTGTGCACCATGCTGGGTGATTGGGTGGGCTACGAGAATGGGCACCAGGTGCAGCCCAAGTGACAAACCAGGAAAGGGGACATGGTGCAGGGGGTGCTCAGTAGGGTGCAGGGTGTGTTGGGGAGGGTGGTTACAGACGGCAGAACGAGAGCAGGGAGCCAGAAGTAGAAGCCTCGTGACTGAGTCATTCTAGTAAAACCCTTGGCACTGGCCCATGTGAGCAATTCCACCTTAAGAGGTGCCTGCCTGGGCCCCGCCCCACCCCCTGCAGCAGACAGGCTAGGCCAGGACTGGGGCTGAAGCTGGCTCTTTGGTGGATGAGCTGGCTGGGTCCTTGGGCTCCGTTCATTGCTTGGTTGCTCTCCGAGTCGGCACAAAGCAGGGGGCAGGCTGGGCTGGAACAATGGCTGGCACCCAGCCGCTGGGGCAGGAAGGTCAGTGGTGACGGGGCCGCGGGCACTCCAGGGCGCAGACCGATTCCGGGGGGCAGGTGGATGGATCTGCCCAGAGAGGCACCAGGGCACGGTCCATGCTGGGAACCTCCACCTGCTTCCATGAGCTACCAGCCACGTCCTCCTCCTCCAGCAGCGGCTCTCTACATCTTCCCTCCTTTGGCCTAAACTCCTTCCCTCTCTGGTTTAGTTCCCCCTCCACCAGTACCGCCTCTGCCAAAGAAAGTCCTGCCTTCCTCCGGGGCAGGAGAACGAAGCCACGCTACAAATGGGCTTGGGCCACCAGAAGAGGGGACGCGCTCAGCAGAAGTTACCACCCATCATGTGGACGGACCTGGTGTTCCACCTTTCACCATGCCAACCACCGCTGGAAGGTACGGCTCAGGTATAACCCCCATCCCCAGCAATCCTGAATGATTCCAAAGGACCTTACAGGTAAACCATGTGGGTGTGTGTAAAGATACAGAAATGCAGCCTCCTCTGGGGTGGGACACTGTAGCTGTTTAACAGCTGCACAGCTATTGTATAGCACAGGGCAGCAAAGATGAGCACTGCAGCCACCTCAAAGCGTTGGGTTCGGGGGGAAGGGCAGGGGGCTGGGCAGCTGCTGGAGGTGCCAGCTGAAGCCAGGCTCTGCTCCCATCTGGGTGTGATCTCAGGGCACAGACACAGCTGAGATTAACAGGGAGCAGGCAGCGCCTTCCCTGGGCCGTGGCACTTCTGAGAAGAGGGATTTAAAAAGAACCCACCCAAATTGCTTCCTTCGGGGGGAGCTGGCAGCAGGCATGGCTGAGAGAGAGCCTGGGTTCTGGGCAGAGATGGGCAACGTTCAGCGTTCCTCTTTAATTTCAGACCTCCCACTGGCGAAGGCAAGAGAAGCCTGGAGATCGGCTGGGCCCCCAGGGCAGGTGGCAGACTCCTCTGGTAGGGGGCACAGGACGGGCAGGCGGAAGGAGAGAAAGAAGCTAGCTCCTCGGGCCATGGCCCCCATCCTTGAACACAGGAGAAGAGGAACAGGGTCTTCTCCACCCAGCTGCAGCACTTCAAAGACCTCTGCAGAGGCCCTGTCTGCTCCACAAGCGCCCAGAGATGCAGCCAGCAGGGAGAAGCCCAAGCTCAGGAAGCTCTTGGTCGACCTTCGCCCCATCCTGGAGAACGTCATGGAGCCCTGGGACTCTTGGGAGGGGTGTTCAGAGACAAGGAGCGTCCGTAGCATTGGGTGTTCTCCCCGGGAGTGTGGACAGCCCAGCAGGGGAGGCCGCGACAGCAGAGGTGGAGCCAGCGCCGCTGAAGATCAGACTCACCGGGTCACCTCTCTGCCTCCCATAGCAGCCCAGCCCAGAGACAGCGGTCAGGCTGCCGTGGCATGTAAGCCACCCCTTAGCCAGGCGCAGGCTCCGAGAGACGGCGCACTCGCCCGCCGGGCTGCTCCGAGGCGGGAGCCCACGGCTCCAGAGACCTTCCCGAAGATCAGCCTCCAGCCAGAGCCAGCAGAGCAGCTGCCGCCCCCTGAGCGGAGCAGCTCAGCAGAGACGGTGAGTGCTACTGCCTGCTGCTTCCACTCTGCCTTGTGGTCACCATCCCCAGAAGACCAGGCCCAGCTAAACGAACCCCTGCAGCAATTTGTACCAAGCCCAGGCATGTGATTTTCCACAAGGACGGGATGAAGGAAGGGGCCTTAGAAATAGCAGTGGGGGGTGCCCTCCCCAAATACACTGCATCTGCTTAGGGGTGTTGGAACGTGGCCACCATGGGGCCTCAGGTTGCAGTGAGTCAGTGCAGGAGAGGTGGGGGTGCACATCTTACAGGTGTCGCTCCTCCCTCTCTCTCTCTCAACCAGGCTGGAGCTGGCAGCCTCCTGAGGCCAGAGCACTCCCCAGACATCCAGCTCCCCACCCGCCTGCTCCTGCAGCGCCTCCAGGAGACCACGACCAGCCAGAACCACCAGCTGATCGCTCAGGCGCTGCAGGCTCTGCGCAAGGAGCTGCAGGGGGAAGCGCCTGCCTCACCCAGCGAGTAAGTGAACCCCACAGAGCCTGCCCAGGCTGCTTGGAGACCCTTTTGCAGCGTCACCCCCTAAAGAGCTTTGGCACAGACAAGCTAGGTCCCTCCCCACCTCTGAGGGCACCTTCCAGGAGTAGCCCTGCACATGCAGCAGGGCGCTTGGGGACACGGCTAGAAGGGCCTGGGGGACTTTGGTGACATGCAGAGGTGACAGTCTTGAGTTGTAAGGCCTCAGCCAATGTCAAACCCAGCCCTGCCTGCCCTTAGCCAGACCCCTGCAGCTTGACATACTCAGCGCCCCAGATCCTGCATCTCGGCTAGGAGGCAGAACAGAAGGGGGACGAGAAACGGAGAGCAGGGGGCTGGGGATCAGGGAAAACTCCAGCAGGCTTCTGCCCATCTCTCTCAGCTTCCAGCCAGGGATCACTTTGCAGATACTCAGCGTGGCCTCACCCCGGGGGTAGCTAGCGCCAGACCCAGTTTACTGAGGCGGAGCTCACTCAGCAAGTCCAGGCCAGGAATAGAACCCAGGAGTCCTGGCTCCCACTCCCCTGTGCTAGTCACCAGTCCGCACGCTGTGATTGCCCAGAGAACTGCATTCAAGCCCTAAGTGGGGGCTCCCTCACCCTTAGCTCCAAAGTGCTCCCATGGGGAGATAATACACAGCTGGGGGCGGGGGGGTAGGCAAGGATCAGGCTCCCATCCCAGCACCAAGGGGCCAGCCCAGCTAGCGTGACCCCACTGTCTCCTTGCAGAGGGGAGAGGTGGCGTTTGCTCCGGGAGCCTGCACTGAAGAGGAAGGATGATGCCAGGAGGAGGAACAGGAAGGCCGTGGGGCTGCATCCTCGGGCTGCAGAGAGGAGACTGGTGAAGCTCACCTGGAGGACAGGCAGGTGAGCCACTGGGACAGCCGCGGGGGGTGTGTTCCAGCCCCATATCCCTCTGCGGGGATCCACAAGAGCTCCCCACCATGTACCCCTCCTCCTACCCCTGCAGACCACGGCAGCCTGAGACTTTGAATCCCTGGACTGAGCCAGGGAGCTGGAGAAGGAACATAAGGGCAGGGAATCTGCCTTCTGCAGGTCCCAGAGTAAGACGAGGCAGAGGGATACCACCCTGGCTGGCAGATCAGGTGCGTGCCAGCAGGTCCCAACACACTCCAACTTTCCCAAATCCCACAAGGGCATGGTGCATCCAGAGCACAATGAACTCAGGCCTCTGACATGCCAGCCCAGGGCAGTAGCCGTACTGCTACCCTGGCAGCGAGATCATTGTCCTTTTCAAGGCAACGTAACGGTGTCCTAGGAACTGGACAATCCAGCCTTGGGTTTTAGCAGCGCAGGCAGGGCTGTAGTCGCAGTGAGACAGGGAGGGGGCAGGAGAATGAGATGGGGCAGAGCCAGCAACCACAGGACATTCCTGCCCTGACAGGATCTGCCCCCTACCGAGCCCAGTCCAGCCAGAGGATAGGGCCAAAACAAGACAGATCACATTCCCCGAGCCAGGGGAGCGGCTTCCCAGCACTGGCACGCCGCCGGCTGTACCCGCAGACACCTCTGGCCCTTCTGCCCTTTTCTTAAGGATTGGATCAGTTGGGAATCGAGTGCTGGTGAAACCCATGGAGTCCAAAACCGCCTTTAGCCCCATCAGCATCCACTGTCCCCTGTGTCTGTGCTGCCATGAAGGCATCTCCCCTGGGGCTAAGGAGTGGGGTGCCATCCCGTGGCCCCAGACTGCCCCAGGGGATGGAGGTGTTTTGTGCCAGAGACACTTGCTCACTAGGACCTGGATTAAACCCTCCAGCTCCCTCTGTTTCCTCCTTCCTGGCATCTCCTCCCCTTCCCCTCTTCTGTTCTCTTCCAGCCCCATTGCCGGCTACACCACGGAGGCAGCCTGCCCCCAAATCCACCGCTGAGAGCCCCACACCGAGAGCAGCTTCAGCCATGCAAACCTGCTCAGGCTCATGTCAGAGCAGCACCGCTCCACTCGAAGAGAATACAGCAAGCCCAGCGCAGTCAGGAGCAGAGCCAGAGAAGATCCGGGGGAAGGGGAATAAAGAGGATTCAGAGGTTGCTGGATCAGTTGGCCCCAAGACGGACACTTCTCACCCAGCACAGGACCCTCCGGGTCAGCAGGTACAGAGAAGAGAATCCAGTGGTTAGAGGTGGGGAGGAGCAGTCAGGACTCCTGGGTTCCATCCCAGCAACCACAGGCAAATCGCTTCTACTTGTGCCACAATTTGCCCTTCCGCACAATAAAGGATATTAAACACAGGGCCTGAGGGGTTAATTATCTGCAGGGTATTGAAAACCTTCAGCTAAAAGATGCTACCTTACATTAGGCCCCTAGGTACTAGGGCAACGGGTGGGTTAGGAACTCTTAGTGGGTGGCTAGCACCTGGGAGACTTGACTGCAAGTCCCAGCTCTCCCGGTGACCTTGGACAAGCGGCCGAGGGCCCGATTTGTAACCCTGGCCCCTTGGTTCCCCATCTGTGCCACAGGATCTACAGCCCTGCCCTGCCTCGCAAGGGGGATAAATACACTCAAGCTTGGCAGCTACTCAGAGACGGTGGAAATGGGGCTGGCTGTGGACCCTAGAGCCATGGAACAGGGGAGGAAAGAGAGAAACGAAGGGCGAGCTGGAGAACAAACCCCGACGCCCAGCTAGAATCATTCCACCCACAAGCTGGGAGTTACTGTGTGCGTATATTTAATTCGCTTCGTATTTCACGCAAATATCCACAGACTCTGCTCTATAAATACCAGAAAACGGACCAGCTACGTGAGAGAGCCCAGCCCCAGTGCCCTCAGGAGTGCATGGGCAGAGGGTCACACCTCTTTGGGGCCAGCATTGCATGGAGAGGCGTCGGCCCAGGTGTTTGTAACAGTCGGCTGAGGCGCAGCGATGCCCCAGCCCAGCCTAATGCCCGGGGCACAAACGCCACAGTACGTGGTCAGCGGCCACTGCCCACTTCTTGGACCATTGGAACGGCCACTGCCACGGCAACATGTTCCCGGCCATGGGCCATTTTAAAAGGGGATAATACAATACTCAGATGGTGGGCAGGGCTGGTGGGGAGAGTGGGCAGAGTCTGTGCTAGGACAGCACCCGGGGCGAGGGGCGCATGCTCCATCGTCCTCGGGGAGGGGAGTCAGTGCATCCTTAGTGACCGGACAGATGGCCAGAAAAGCAGGCGGCCTCGGAGAGGAGCTCTTCCCTCCGCCAAAGGGGGAGGAGGGGAAGACTGGCAGAGCGAGGGCAGCTGGGGAGGGAGCTGGGGAGCCTCAGGGCTTGCAGACCTCCCTGCCTAGAGACACCTCAGGGTCCGGGCAGGGGCATAGCATCTAGGGGCCTCATGACTTGGTCCGAGGAAGGATTAACACAAGGGGATGGGGGGTGTTCCCACGGGAGGCCCCAGTGGAGGCAGCATGCTAAGGGGCAAGGCAGAAAGGAGGGGCTCACGGCCTAGGCAGATGACTGACGGGCTCCCAGCCAAGGCCCCGTGGGAGGAGGGATGGTAGCTGCAGCATAGCGAATGGAGGGAAAATGGAGCACCCTCCCCAGGAAGAGAGGGGATCCCTGAGATCACACTGCTGGCGAGGGCCTTGCAGTCACTGAAGGTGGGGGGCAGCCCTACAGTCTGTTGAAACAGCAGCTCATAGCAGAATGTAGTGAAGGGCAGGGGGCGGGGTGACCAAGGACCCTACAGGGTCCAGCCAAGCCCCCCTTTGTGCGCCCAAGCGGCTGGGTTTAATGGGGGTATGTCTCTGAGAGAGGCCCCTAGGCCCTCCCCTGGGGGGGAAGTGCACAGGGGTGGGCAGGGCAAGGGGTGAAATCCCACCCTGGCCCACTCAGAACTGGGGCAGGGCCCAGTACAGACACCAAGTGAGAGCTGCAGGCCACAGGTGCCCGAGCAGGAGAGCCTGATGGGCCCAGCCTGGGATTCAAACTCCGGGCAGAGGTGGGTGTTGGAGCCCTGGGAGCCAGATCCCACCTTCTTGTTGCCAGTTAAGGCATAACAAGGCCCAGGCCCCCCACCTCCTGCTCCCTGGATTGGCGGGGGGGGGGGGGGGTGACTCACAGGAAAGCTTCCTGCACCTTAGGGTGGGGGCTTGGCAGGAGCTGCTCCCGAAGGGCACGATGGAGTCAGGCCCTACCCCCTCTGCGCTGTTGATTCAGGTTTAAGGAGCTCTGTGTTGCTCCCCTGGGGAGACAGCCATGGACGTGGGGCAAGGTCCATCAGCTGGGGGCCTCTGCCCCCTACGAGCAATGGGTGTTTTATTGATTCAGGTTTAGGGGTAGGTGGGGCTTTCCCTCCACCCCTCCTTGCTCTAAGCAGGAGGAGCCCTGGTGCTTTGAGGGAAGCCCCCCCCACATATTTTGGCTGCACTCCTGGGTGGGGTAGGGTCTCAGACAGCACTCTCCTGGTAGCTGTCGTCCTCCAGGAAGTGGGTGATCCTCTTCCAGGGGCCAGGGGGCTCGAGCTCAAATGGAGGCGCCAAGTCCGGCAGGGGCTCATCGTCGCTTTGGTCCCTGGCGAAATGAACAAATACCTGGCGGGGAAGGGACAAAAGCAAGAGTCAGGCAGGGTGACAGGCAGGCTTGCCTAGTGGTCACAGCCTGGGACTCGTGAATTGAGTAGTGTCTGGTTCACCCTGGACCTCCGCTCTCCAGGATGAGCTGAATACCAATGAACGACTGTGAGAATTAGAGAGAGAAAAGTAACAGAAAAAGGTAAACAGCAGGTCGGGTGCGGGACGGGACTAGCTGGAGGTGCACATCGGCAGTTTGCTGTGGTGCATTTGGGAGACGAAGAGAACACCTTGATATTCTTCCCTAAGGAGGTAAATGCACAGTGAGTTTGCTACATGACAGAGGGGTCTCAAGCAGGCTCGGCTGAAAATGCTGGACAGAAGTTTGGGTGAGAGATGCTTCTTTAGAAAGGAGGAGACCCAGCTAGTTAAGCGGAGGCTCTAGAAAGAGGGATAGGATTTCGTGTTCTGTGTAACCTGTGTTTCCAATATTCTTACTCGCTGTCACTCGAATCTCCGCTCTTTGGTCATGCGCTGGTCTGGTTTTCACTGTAATACATGGATGTGTGGAGCATTTGCAGAACTGCATCCTAGGCGTAGCTAGTGAGCTGACGTGTGCTGGCTGTGGGAATTCCCAGAGGGTTCGGTGGATGAGGGGCTGGACCCAGCAGGGAACACTCCATGGGCTCGGCTGTGCCTAAGCCATACAGAGGGAGCGAGGCTGGCAGGAGCCTGGGAGCAGGACTGGCATTACCACTGGTTGGTAGTTTCGGGATGCTGACCCATGGCAGGCACAGACAAGACGCCTCATGCTAAGGGCAGGTGGGGGTGAGGTGCCTCACAACGCTGAGAACCCCTGGGGAACATCCCAGCTGTTGGGAAGACGCTCTCCCTGGTGGTGTCCCAGTTGGCACCAACATGGTACGAGGACAGTCCCTTACACTCAAGGTATGGGAAACGTCCATTTATTTGATCCCGGTCAACAGGGGGGCGCTACAATCTCCAAGTCTGGAGGGGAAGGGCCAAGACTCGGCCCTGGTCTCACCTGGTCCAGTGTGGTTTGGGACACGGAATAGTCCTCGATGCGGTAGGTGCCCCTGTGAGCAGACAAGATGCTGAAGATCTTGGCCAAGGAACAGCTTCGAGAGGGAAGCTGGTACTGCAGCATGCAGTGATGTCTCTCTTTGAGGACGATGCCGGGGAAGGAGTCCTGGATGAATGTCTCCACGGACCGCAGGTCCGGGCTGGGGCCCGACACCCGCAGGGTGATTGTGTAGCCGTCGCCGAACCTATGGCAAACAGGCGGGCAGGTTTGTTCGTGGACATGCCAGGCGAACATTGACCACTGCTCAAAACAAGGGGGACCGACGGCTCTGGAGAGCAGCTCCAAGGGTTAGCACGGCGGGGATTTCTCTGAGCTCCACCACCGAGGGAGTTACCCCAGCCAGGGAGGGGAGCAGGAGCTTTGGGAAAGGAGAGGCAGCTGCACTGCCCCCCTGTTGGAGTCCTCTGGTTCAGCCACAGATCAGGAGCAGCAAGGAATTCCCCGCCCCACACGCATGCCTCAACCCTGACCCATGGTCCATTCGTTCCCAGGCCACTCCACTCGGAAGGCCACCGAGCTCGGGGCAATCAGTGCCAATAGCGATGGTGGTGTCTTGCCATCAGAACCACTAGGGGACTGGCCCGAGACCACCAGATACATTTCAGGGACTGCCAGATGGTGGTAACTGGCGCATGCTAACACCCTGGGATGGATTCGAACTGGCGCCCTAGAGGTGAGCCCCCCCACACCAGTGCTGGGACTGCCAGCTCCCTGAGGAGGATTCATTAGGGGCAGCAGGGGGTGGATTCAGCTCCTTTCTTTCCTGCCTCAGCCTCTCTACCGATGGAAAGCGACTCTGGCATGTACATTCCCTCTCCACCCCCCCATGGTCTCTGCGACATTCCCAGCACAGTTTGGTCCCTAGCAGGCCATCCGCTCTGTGCCGGGTTCCCTGGACAGATGACACTGAGTTACCTGTTCTTCAGGTGCTGCACGCTCCCCAGGCAGCGGAACCGGCCGTTCACCATGATGGCCATGCGGGTGCACAGGGCTTCACACTCCTCCATGCTGCCCGAAGGGAAGAAGTGATGGCCTGAGCACCCCCGACTTGGCACCCCCACACTTCTCCCCTGCCCAACAGCCCCCCATGTTTGCTTCCACTGGGCCCTTCCCTGGCGAGGGGAGGGGGCAGTGTGGGCTAGTGGAGAACATACTTCCCACCCGGGTGCCAGACCAGGCCCTCAGCTGGGGCAAGTCATAGGTCTGATGACTCCCAGAGGGCCGGCTACTGTTAGCTCATGCTGGCTGGTGGGGGGTGGGGGGGTGTCGCTGTTATCCCTGCCAGGGAGTGGGAGACCAGAAGCGCCCCCTGCTGCAAACCCCTGGCTCAGACACAGATCAGGAGCTGCACCGGCTTCCCTGCCCCCTAACCCTGTGCATGGCACAAGGGGAATCACTGCAAAAGGGCGGATTGACAGCTACTCGCCTGCGTGGGGGTGGGCTGGGCTAGTTCCTGATCCCCACGGGGGTTGAGGGACGGATGAGCAGCTCAGCCCTTTCTCTTACCTGTGGGAGGTGAGCACCACGGACCTGCCCTCTTTGATCACGCTGAGGATACAGTTCCACAGGAACCGCCTGGCTCGTGGGTCCATCCCCGTGGTCGGCTCGTCCTGCAACGAGCCCCGAAAGCAGCTTTGGGTCAGCCCTGGCCCTGTCCGTACCAAGCGTGCGTCGGGGTGGGAAGCACGGCGGATTTGGCACCAAGGCCCCTGGGCACCGCTGTGGCCACAGGAAGGGGCAGGTGTTAATACCCAGGGTGCCCAGGGCCAGAACGGTGTAAATGAGGACTGGAGCCAGGGGCTATAATGCAGCACGGCCCCCAAGCGAAAGCCCAGAGGGCTCTACTGCTCCATCTCCAGCCTGGGCCCAGGTACAGAGCCCGACCGGGGAGGTCAGTTACATCAAGGCTGCGTCCCCATGGTCTTAAGTTAAATAACCAGGCAAATTAACAGGGCCAGGGTTTGCCTATGCAGACAACTGTGCAAATGAGCTGCCTTCTCCCCCTTCATCCAACAGCGGCTGGAGGGGGCTGACTCGGAGTGCAGGGCAGTACCACCCAGGTGCCCATTAGTGCCTGGCAGCACTGACCAGGAAGATGACCGGTGGGGCACCAAGGAGGGCGATGGCCGTGGAGAGCTTGCGTTTGTTTCCTCCGCTGTATCCCCTGGCGGGTCTGTCGGCATACTGTGCCAGGCCCAGCGTGGAGACTCCCCACTGAGCCACCTACAGAGAGAGAAGCACAGAGGCTGAGGAGCCAGGAGGCATCTCCCCTGCTTTGGGGCGGGGGCAGAAAGGGGAGGGGGAGCTTTTACCCTGGGCGTCTCCTCCTCGGGGACACCACGCAGGCGACAGTAGAACTCTAGGTGCTCCCGTCCCGTCAGCAGGTCGTTAATGGCGTCGAACTGGGGGCAGTAGCCCATGTTCTGATGGACCAACTGCAAGTCGCTGAGCATGCTGCAAGGGCAGAGAAACCGCGCAGCTGGACGGGGCATCCCGCAGAAAAGCCCAGGGGAAACCGATCTACAGGGAGAGGAGGGGGCGTCCCGCAGTGGAGCCCAGGGGAAACTGACCAGCAGGCAGGGGAGGGGGCGTCCCGCAGCGGAGCCCACCGTGCTCCAGAGATGGGATGGGAGATTGGGGCATCCCCAGGGCTGCCAGAGCACAGCAGAGCAGCCTGAGGGCAGGAGGAAGGGGCATGTATGAGTGTGTGTGTCGATGACTCAGTTCTCGTGCTAGTGCGACACGCACCCGCCCCGTAGCTCCACCACACACACACAGACCCCCTCTCCGATCTGCACAGCCCTGATCCCACCCTGTTCCCCACAGTGCTCCCGTCTGTACTGGTTTCCCACCCATCCCCCAGCCAGGTGCTCCCCTGTCCTCCCTCCCATTTCTCCCTGTAACAGTCACCTGTCCTGTTCTCTGGGGCCCGCACCTGCCCCCCCGCCCATGAACTCGTCTGCACTTACCTGTCGTCCCTGCCTTCACCCCCCTCAGCAGTACTCACCTGTCCCTCCCCACTCACCTGTGCCCTTTCAGACAGGCATATCCTAGGGTCACCTCGGTGTCCCCCGTTAGCATTTTGAAAGTGGACGTCTTCCCAGCGCCGTTCACGCCCAGGAGACCGAAACACTGCGCCAGGATTGAACACAGGGTTAAAGGCAAACTGTCCCCTAAGCCACCCACCCTGCCTGGCTCCCCACTTCCAAGAGGCACGGAAGGGAGAACACCACTTGGACTGGGGCTCAGGGCCAGGATTTGGGGGGGCCTGTCACCTCTTCCTCCCTAGGACACACTCACTGGACTGTCTGCTCCATCCCCAGTGTGACATGGGCCTGAGCCAGCGCTTCCCCACACCGACCTGCTTCAGATCTCTCGTTCCACCAACCATGGCTGCCTACCCTTTGAATCCCATCCACAGCCAGGTGCCTTGCACCTGGCCCACCAGCGGCCTTACCTCCCCCGGGGGGATTCCCACACACAGGCGGTCCACAGCTAGCTTCTTCTTCGCCCGGTACACCTGAGAGAGAGGGCAGGGAAACAGCCTGAGAGCGGCATCCCAGGCCTGAGGGCTGCAGCACGTGGGGAGAGGGCGGAGTCACGTGTTTGTGCGGGAGCCTTCCGCTCCGTGCGAATGCAGGCCAAGCACCTGCCGCAGCGAGTGGGCAGACCCACAGTGAACATTGCATGAAACTCCACCGCCTCCTGGTGTTCTCATTCCTGGCAGGAAGGGTTCATCGCCCTTGGAATCCCCCAGAGAGGCGGGGGATCGCGGGCGAGGCTGGACTGAAAATTTGGTCATCAAAACTGGTTTTTACAGGATGCTGGGTGTGTGACGAACCGAACATATTCACAGGAAGGGTCTGGGTTTATGGGGAAACTCAGATGTTTGTCAGAGAAAACGAATGCCCCGAAACCAAAATATTCCCATTTGGCTATTGCTGCCGCCGCAGAGCCTCATGGGATGTGTAGTTCAATTGCTTCATCCCTCCATTCTCTTCTATGGGTTGGGGGCCCCTGCTGGACTGCACCTCCCATGATGCACCATGGCCAGGGACTCCCCAGGTGCACTGCTTGCCCTTTCCAATGGGAGGGGGGATTGTGGTGGCTCATGGGAGATGTAGTCCAATCAGGGGGGCCTGGCCCACAGCAGAGAATGGCATCCTGTGGCAGCATTTCCAAACTGAGATTTGTTGATATTTGAACAGCTGCCAAAAAAAATTAAAAAAATAAATTTTCCACTGATTTTCTTTTTCATTTTCATTAAATTTTTCTATAAAACAGAAAAAAGTGGCACTAGGAAAAGCCAAATCCTCCTCTGGGGGTCACGGTGGGAGGTGGATGATGATGCCCCCCCCCACCCCCAGTTGAGGAACAGGCTGCCCCGAGAGTGGAGTCGTTGCCCAGTTCCACCCGCCCCCTTCACACCTTGGTCAGGTCATGCAGCACCAGGATGTCTCCCTGCCGAGCTCCGCTTGTGATCTTCTCCCGCTCCCTAGCCACGTCCTCGTCCTCCCCGCCCAGAGGGGGAAGTTTAACGGCAAAGGGCCTGAAGGGAAGGAGGGGGAATGGTTCAAACCAGGATGCAAACAGAGGGTGACGTCCCACTAGGGCGAGTGGCATGGAACGGCACGTTGGGCAGCGCGGTTGCCATGACACCCAGACCTAGCATGGGCTCTAGGGAACTTGGAGATCCCATAAATGATGCTGGAATCCCGGAGGGCTGCGATCAGGTGTTGGGGGTCCCAGATTGCCAAATGGGAGGGGTCCCAGCTAGACCCCAGCAGGATGAGACAGGGTATTTTCATGGTAAGAGTTGAGAACTGCTGGTCTAGACTGGTCCCAACTGTGAAGACAGGGCCCGTGTGAGCGAGGTCAGATATGACAGTGACCACGTAAGCACATGGGTGAGAGTCATGGAGAACTAGGCTCCTAAATCACTTAGGGCACATCCATACAGCAGCCGGGAGAGGGGAGGTAAAAATCATGCAGGTTTGGCTCAGAGGCCTGGATGGACAGACGGAGGCAGCAAGCAGAGGTGGCATCGCAGCCCTCCCCGGGTCATGTCACTGAGATGTTAACTCTGCCAGCCCAGCCCCACGCTCCAATGACTGGTGGGGAGCTGGGCGAAGGGACAGATTAAACAAGCGGCTTTTCCCACCCTGCTATGGCAGGGAGGGGGAGAGCGACTCGGGGAGGGGGTTGGCCAGAGCTGGATTTCCACCCCAGCTGCACGCCCACCTGCCGATCCCGCCGACCCCCACCGGCCCCTCACCGGAGCTTGACGAAGAACCTGTACTGCAGCAGGATGGTGAAGAGGAAGAAGACGACGCCCTGGAGAGCCATGGCGAACATGTTCTTCCCGGCCAGGTCCCAGCACAGCGGAGACACGAAACGCTTGTCTCCTGGGAAAGAAGCGGGGAGAAATGGGGCTTTAAAAGAAGAAGGGGTGGCACAGGGGAGGCATGGGACAGGACAGAGTCAATGCCCGGCAGAGGGTTAGATACCACAGTGATGGTCGTGGCCTAAGAACCTAGGCAGAGACAGACAGATGCTCCTGAGGAGGAGGTGCAGGGATCACAGGCGTTACCCATTCATGCTGAGTCTGGCCCATCCAAGCAGAGCAGGAGTGGGGAAACATGTCACCTCAACACTGTGGGCTCAGGAGACTCACCAAACCGCTCAAAAGCGTCAGCCATGGCCTGGTTCTTCACCATGTCGATGAGGCCCCGGCCCAGGCAGAAGTGCGGGAAGATGAGGAAAACCTTCTTCAGGATGCGGTTGACGTGGTTCAGCTTCTGCCCGGGGCAGGGGGGAAGCAAAAGGGTCCGGCTTAGGTGACGGCCCCAGCTCTGCGACACCAGCATGCGGGGTTCCCACCATCACCCTGGGGGTCCCCTTCCCCTGGGAGCTGAACTCACCTCATTGCAGGCACCGGGCTGAAGTTGGGGGCCTGGGCGGTTGCTAGTTAATCTTGGGTTGGAAAATCCCCACCGCGCAGCCTGTCCCGAGGGGGCCAGGGAAGCCCTCAGGGTGCAGGACTCACCTGGTCGGTGAAGAGCTCCAGCACGAAGGTGGCCACGCTGCTGTTGATGCCGATAAAGAGGTTGACGCAGGTCAGCACCACATAGGCCGTGCTGGGGACGCTGAAGAGGAAGGAGGCCGGGTACATCAGCGGCGTGATGGACCAGCTGGGGTGGAAGAGGAACAGAGCTGAAACAAACCCGAAAGACACCAGGCCTGGCCCCAAGGACCCAAGCCCATGCTGCAAACCAGGGCTGGGAGACAAGGGGCCAATGTCCCACGAAACCCCACCACCTCCCAGCTTGGTCCTGCAGGGCAGGGCTGCCAGCTGTAATCCACCCCCGAGAGAGACCTACCAGGCAAACACCCTGAGGTCCAATGTAGGGAGTGTGTATTTCAGTCTCACTCAGATGGCTGGTCCCAGGAATGGCCCAGGCTGCAGGCCCCTCCGGGGCCAGACCAGCTAACTCCCTTCCCTTTCTGGGCTAGTCATTGGTCCCTCTCCCCAGGATATGACAGAATCCCCCTTGCCCCAAGAGACAAAGCGAGCTCCCGACTGTGCAGGGAATTTGCTCCCATGTTGTCAGGGCCAGATGGGGGCCGCGCCTGCCCCGGCTCAGGGCCCTCACCCATAAAGGAACAGCAGCAGCACCAGGGAGGGCAGGTTGGCCGACGACACGTAGGACTTCTGCTGGAAGCAGAGGAAGATGAGGACTACCAGCCCTGCTGGGACCAGGTAGTTACACTGTGGGGAGAAGCAGAGGAGGCAGCGGGTGTGACCCAGTCGACCCTGGAGAGGCTGGTTGGATGGAGGGTTCTAATGGGGACAGGCCTGAAGCCAGCCCCCCCAACTCCCTCTCCTCCAGACAGGGAGTGAGCCCCCTCTGACTACACAGTGGCCATTGGTGCTGAGCTTGTCATGTACCCCACACCCAGCATCCCCACCCATCCTAGCTCAGGGCCTCTCATCGGCCCAGCAGTGAGTCCCACTCAGGGGCACAGGCTTCCCTGCGCAGCCCACACCCACTCTGTGCAGCAAGTGGTCCTCAGCTCATGGAGACTGGGCCACCCTTGGAGGCTGATGAGCCTGCTACAGCCTCATCAAACAGAACCCTCCCTTTTAGCTCAGGCAGCAGAGGCTCAGGCCTTTCATCCAGAGAGCCCAGGTTCAATCCCCGCCACTGACAACCTACCCAGGCGTGCAGCCATGTTGGGCCTAACACTGCCTTCCTCCATGAGGGTCCTGCCCGCAGGCGAGAACCTGCCTGTGAGCCCCACTAGGTGCCAGCCTGACCCTGTGCTGGAGAGCTATATCCCCTACTCCCCTCACCCCTCTGCCCCCAGAGCCATGGGATCCCTCCTCTCCTCTGTAAATCTGCCACTCCCCAGATCTTCAGCCCCACGGCCCGCCCCGCACCATGTCCCAGGTGAAGTTGCCCAGCCAGTAGACGCTGGGCTTCATGCCGCTGACGAACTGCAGGTGCTTGGCCTTGCTGACCCGCTCCTCGATGAGGAAGAGGATGAAGCTGGCGGGGACGAAGGACATGGCGAACATCACGCAGATGGAGACTAACACGTCCACCGAGGTGGCCATCCTGCCACGGGGAGGGGAGAGAGAGATAAGCCAGCCTCCCAGCGAGAGCCCCACCCAATCCCCGCCCTCCCCGAGGCTCTCCCTGTACTCACAGCGCAGCCTCCGAGAGCTGTTCCTTGGTGAGGTTCAGGGGGTGGTTGATGGCCGTGATGCCGTAGCGCCAGGGCTCCGCGCCCGGTGGCAGGCTGGCCCGCAGCAGCCCGTTGTTCACCACGTTGACGAAGGACACCATGGCATGCCAGCCCTTGTTGTTGAACCAGACCTGTGGCCGCATGGCAGCGCAACGGTAACACTCAGCGCTGAGCTTTCCCTCCACTGGCCCCGTGACTCGCCCACCGCCACCGTGGCACAGTTGGGAATAGAACCCAGGAGTCCTGAGGCCTGGTGCCCCATGGCTCTGACCGCCAGACCACACTCCCCTCCCAGGGCCAGGAATAGAACCCAGAAGCCCTGACACCCAATTCCCATCGCTGCTCTCTGGACCTTCTCAGACTGGCATCTGGGGATTGGAATATGCCACCCATGAGTGTGACGGGCCCCTGAGCTCCCCCCTGCTCCGGGTTCTGTTCCCAAACTGACCTTGACGTTATTGCGGGTGTCCAGGCCTTTGATGAAGCTGCTCAGGTTTCCCAGCAGCCTGTCTATGGGGCTCCCCTAGGGGCCGGAAAAGGAGATCAGGACTGGATGCAGATTGATGAGACGTTCACATGTGCCTCCCTGCCCCATGCCACCCCCACCCTGTCCCACCCCATGCCATCCATCCCCAGCCCTGCCCCATACCTACCAACCTCCCCAAGAGTCCCATGTGGCAGATGCCACCCTCTCAGACTCACTGCAAAGGCCCGAGGCAGGAAACTGACTCTTCCCCCATCCCCTGCCCTACCCTACCCCACCCCACCCATCGAGCTGTACCTTGGTGATGTTCAGCATGGCCCGGATCTCCCGCACAGCACCATCCACCTCCTCTGCTGAGGGCAGGGCCTGAGAGCTATGGGCGCCCAGCGAGATGCCGCCATACCTGGGAGGGTGGGCGCAGGGAGGATCAGGGACCCAGGCATGTCCCCTCGTGCTTCTCCCCACCCCAGGAGATTCAGGGCAGCACCTTGGGACCAGGGCAGGGAGACACCCCCAGGCTGTGACGGTGGAAGGTGCATCGGCACATGGCAGGGAGACAATCTGGTGCCCAGATACTGCGGTGGTGGGCATGCTAAATACATAGGCATATAGACAGAGATGCTCGGGGTGCCATCACCCTTCCACAGCAGTAGATCCCCGAGCTTCAATCAGAGCCACTCACCCACAGCCCCCTCCCAGAGCTGGGAACAGAACCCAGGAGTCCTGGCTCCCAGTCCCATGCCCTTAACAGTCTTACTAAAATGATTCACACCTCAGCTGCCCCCCTCCACCGCCGCACTCCTCTCACCTCTGCTCGTTGACCCATTTCTTGGTTCTCAACCTGCAGGAACAAAAGGGAAACACCCAGGGAGCCATTAGCACCGCTCGTGGGTCTGTCCCTGAGTTACAGCCACCAAATGTGCAATGGGCAGCCCTAGAGAGCAAGGTCTTGATTCACCCCCAGGTCAAGGACAGCTGGAGGAGTGCCGGGGCAAGCGATGCCCCTCCCCAGCCCTGACAGTGCGCCCAGTCTTGGGGAGGAGCAGTTCAGGCTGCAGTAGCCCAGTCAGCCCCTGGCCACTGCACTGACCAGGCTCTGTGCCACCAGGTCAGTCCCAGAAGCCTTGGAGAGGGCAGGAAGGGAGAACTGCAGTTCTGCATCAGGAGGCGCATCGGGGCTGCGTGTGTGTGGGAGGGTTGTTACAGCTTCTCCCAACCCCGCCCCCCCACAAGTCGGAGGCAGAGACCGGAGCTCTCCCCAGACTGGACCAGACCCCAGGATCCCCCAGGTGCTCACCCCTGGCGGATGATCTTGGGGTAGGTTTTCACCAGGTAATCAGAGATGTTCCTGCCCGTGAGGTTCTGGAGGATGTCGCCGGTGCCCCTTTGCACCTGGCGGGAGGACAGATGGGGACAGACAGGAGACAGGACTGGAATCATCGTCGTCCCAGGCACGGTTTTGTAGGGTCCCCAGGGCCATGCTGAGTCAAGGGCTGGTACTAACCCCAGCTGAGTCCACTAGGAGCCACCCCCCTCTACCCACCCAGCTTCTACTGGCCGTGACTCTCGGGGGACTAGAAGGGAGGCTTCTGGACCGGGCGACGGCAGAGGCCAGTCTCCAAGCTGGGCACTCCCTGGCCCAGCCTGACACAGTTCCCAGCCGCTCTGAGCAGGCGGTTTTCTGCCCTGTGGGATGAGCCTCCCTCGCCGCCCCCACCCCACTTCCGACAATCCCAGGGGAGGAGGGAGTGGCCGGATACCTGTGGAGGAGGAAGTCCTCCTGCTGCTTCGGGGCAGTCGGGCAGCATCTTCCGTGCCCCCCGGGAGCTGCACTCACAGGCTGGGGAGGGGTTGGCTGGCGTCCAGTTCGTGTTCTGGAAGACCTCGGCCAGGGACCTGGGCACTTCGGGGGTCCAGAAGCCTCGTTCGTGGGACACCGGTGGGCAAGGTGCACTCCTGAACACCCCGTCAGGGAGAAGGCTGCTGGTTAGCACCTAGCCTATTGCTCTCCGCACAGCCGAG
Organism: Chelonoidis abingdonii; assembly: GCF_003597395.2. NCBI lineage: Eukaryota > Metazoa > Chordata > Testudines > Testudinidae > Chelonoidis > Chelonoidis abingdonii. The sequence continues at coordinate 38,455,832 of NC_133779.1, forward strand.
CAGGAGTGAGCTCTGAGCCTGCCCCAGCGCCAGGCAAGAGCAAGGTATTATTGGGGCAGTGGGGGGGCACAGACCCCTGGAGGCAAGGAAGTACAGGGCAGGCCTAGTGTGTTAACCCCTTGGACACCACCCTAGAACCCAGGACAAACACGGCCCAGACAGCAGCAGCTGCAGAGGGGAAGTGTCTGGCCCAACAGAACCAGCCAGGCTGGTGCAAGGATGCCTCCTTATGGCGAGCACGGGGAACTGCAGTCACCTTGGTCTCCGCTCAGGCTCTTGGCAAGGAAGCAGGTGCGACCTCCCCACAGGGTCCCTTCCCAGCGGCAGTAGCTGCCCCCGCCCCAGCCCTCTGCCTGACGGAGGGGCACAGACTGGGGGTACTCACCCCTCCAGGGCATCCCTCATGCACTTGGTACCGAAGCCTGGCTCGGCCAGCAGGGCTCTCAGGAGCGGTGCAGAGTCGGGGTCCCCCGGGGAGTCATCACTGAAACAGACAGAGCAGAGGGGCCACTGCCATGAATCCTCCCAGCTGGGCGTTGCCCCAACACAGCCCAGGCGACAACCCCTGCCCCCCCCCCCACACACACAATCCCCTCCAGCTGGGATGCGACGCACCTGAAAAAGGTGAACTGCTGCCCGTACATCCAGGGCTCCAGGTGCAGTGGGGGGTACTTCCCGAAGGGTGGCACAATCAGGCTGAAAAGGAGGGCGATGCACACAAAGACAGCCGGCAGGACAATCTGCGAGCAGGGGCTGGAGTCAGAGCTGGGCGGGAGGATCCCGCAGCCAGGGCCCCTCGGGCCGGGATACAGCCCCAGGGTCAGAGCTGGGCTGGGGGGATCCAGGCTGGGCCCCTCAGGCCAGGGTAGAGCCCCAGGGTCAGAGCTGGGCAGGAGGATCCTGCAGCCAGGGCAGAGCCCCAGGGTCAGAGCTGGGCAGGGGAGATCCAGGCTGGGCCCCTCGGGCCGGGGCAGAGCTGGGGCTGGGGCGAGGGGAATCCTGCAGCCAGCGTGCTAGGACACCCTAGGTCAAGCCAAGGATCCAAAGCCAGAGAATCCGGACTCTCCGGGGCTGGGTCACAGGTAAGAGGAGAACATTCGCACAGGAATAGTGCCCCCCATGTTCCATTCACACACACCCACACCCCTCCCCCGATGTTCCACTGCTCAGCACCCAGTGCTCTCAGAGCCTCCCCTCCATGCCCCCCGTCAGACGCCCCCCCCCCCCCCGCCACGGTACTTGTGCGAAGAAGCCCTGGTGCTGCGCCGGCTAGAGGAGTCTCTTGGTGAAAAGGGCCCGGAGCTGCTGGCGGGTCAGGGCCCAGCCCAGCACCTGCGGAGCCCCTGCCATCCAGGCTGTGCAGGAAATCGGTCTCCTTTGGCTCCTCAGCTGCAAGAAGGAGAGCAAAGATACCCTGTCAGCTCTGCCTGCGGCTTCAGTGCCTACGGGCAGCCCTCCACCATGCCACGGCCTGCTCCATGGGCAGTCTTGGGCTCCAGGCCACTTTGTGTCTCCAGGACCCGTGTCTGGCGGGAGTGGAGCAGCAGGGTGAATTGTGGGCAGAGAGCTAGGAGCAAGTCACGTGCGGGGAAAGGCAGGGGCAATGCATAGGGAAAGGGGAGAAAGGGGGGCATGCCTTGCTCTCAGTGATGGGGTGCTGGGCTCTCTACATAGGGGAACATGTCCCTCGTCTGGCTTAAAAAAGATGCCTCAGGACCCAGGGCCAAACCCCGTCCAGGCCTCTGCCCCCTGCATGGGGAGAAGGCCAGCTCTGGATCCCTTCCCTCCCACTGCTCGGCCTCCTACCTTTCTTGGATCCTTTGACTCAATGCAAAGAAAGAGAAAGAGGACAGATCTCACATAGCTGTGCAGGGAACCTCCATGCGGCACCAGAGCCGGGGCAGGGGAACTGACCAGAGTGGAGCTGGATTCCCCAGGGCAGAGGCGTGAAGCAGGCTCTGCCCATGCTGTGAACCATCGCCTGGGGCTTGCAATGCCCGCCCAGCCACTCGCCGGCCCCCGTGCCAGCCGACACCGGCTGCACCGGCTCCTGGGATGGGGCCTTTCGCTCTCATCCAGCTTGACCCACAACAATTTCACACTCCCAATTCCATCGCACAATGCCCTGGAAGTTACCCATAAGCCCCTGGCTCCCGTTGGCATAGGGCACTGCGAGGCGGGTGCTTCAGAAGCACCCAGAAGGTACCAGTGCCAGTGATGGCAGAGAACCTGCCATTTCCTACCATTCGCGGTCCCTGCAGAGCTCAGTACCCCCGTCCCCCTCCAGCAGGAGATAGAGCTTGGCTGTGCCCCCTTACGTGGCTCGGTGTCTGCTGCCTCCACGTCCCCGTTCTCGCTCACTGTCCGGAGGGTGTAGGAGGAGGCCGGCGCTGCCGTTCTCCCTCGCTGGGGAGCTCCCCCAGAGCCTGCCAGACACAGGGCCAGAGCATCACACCACAGGCAGGTGAGAAAAAGCATGTGGCACCCAGGACTGTGCAGAGGTTTTGAGGGTCCTGGGGCAAAATCTGAAACTGAGGTGCCCCCCCATCCTTCCAAAAACTTACCACTGAGAGGAGGCCTGGTAGTGATGGAGACTGAGCCCCCCACTCACTCCATAGCCATGGCTCCCGTCCCATGGGCGTGGGTCCAGCTCCCCACTCTGGGTCTTGCCACCTGGCATGCAGGCTGGCAGCACCACTCACGTTTGCCCTACAGCCTCTCCATCGTACGGAGGGGCCGTGGGCCAAATTTCAGGTTTGGGGGCCCTCACAAATGGGGGGCCCAGGCATAGACGCCGACTTCTACTGGTGCCAGTGGGTGCTCAACCCTCCTCTGCCCCCAGCCCTGCCCCCATTCCAGCCCCTTCCCTGAAGTCCCTGCCCCAACTCTGCCCCCTTCCTGCCCCAGTCCTACTCCTTCCCCAAATCCCTGCCCCGGCCCCACCTCCTCCCCTGGGAAAGCCATGTTCCCGCTCCTCTCCCCTCCCCACCGGAGCTTGCTACAGCTGTTTGGCAGTGTCAAGCGCTGGGAGGTAGGTGGAGGAGCTGGGATGTGGCGCACTCAGGGGAGGAGGCGGAGGTGGAGGTGGGACGGGGAGCTTGGCTGCTGGTGGGTGCAGAGTACCCACCAACTTTTCCCTGTGGGCGCTCCAGCCCCGGAGCACCCACGGAGTCGGCGCCTAAGGGCCCAGGTCAAACTATCCCTTTAGTCCCCCCTTCCGGATGGCCCTGGTGACAGCCTGTCACAGCGAGCGGAGCAAACTGCAGCCGTTCACAGCATCCATCCAGAGGAGCAGCCTGCAGGAACTATAGGATCCAGCATGCAAGGCAGCCTGGCCCTTCTGCCATGTTGGGATTTATAGTCCCTGCAAGCCAGGCTCGGGCAGCCTGGAGTCCCAGGAAGCCTGTTTCATATGGCCCTGCCAAGCACCCGGAGACTGTGCTGTGCCAGCTGCCTGACTGAGTGTGCGTTGACCCTGCAACTTCCTGGGCTACCAGGTGCACATCACGCCTCCCCCAAGCACCCCAGGGAAGATGGGATGAGAACAGTTTGGGGAAAATAACTGGGTCCATCTCCCAACACTGAGCCTCATTGCAGTTTGAATGAAGATTCTTCTCCCAGGAGTCATGGGCTGCAGAGAACAGAGTTGAGTTTCCAGTACACGCGCTTATGCAGCTGGGTCTAGAACTCCAAAATGGCCCGATTCTACCTCCTGAGCTAAAGGAAAACTCCCTTAGCTAGCAGCAGTAGCAGGTCTCTTATCCCCTCTGCAGTCCAGGTACTAGAAAACATGATCATTCCTTCCACTCGCCTGACCATTAACTTAGATGCCCAGGTGCTCAAAGCTTTTCCAAGAGAGTGCCAATGCATTTACCTGTGGTGTCAGCCTCCACTCCTGTGTCCTCAGCCACCTTCAGAAAGATCTACAAAGGGTAAACGGGAATGGAGAGGTGTTTTACGGGGGGGAGGAAAAATGACAGTGGACCCTCAGCAAACCAACACCACAAGGCAGGGAGCGTCCCAGAGCCCATGGGACTGGCTGAAGGTCCCACAGGCCCTGCTGCCAGCAAAGAAGCCACAGTGGCATTTCCCTAACCCACCTCTCCTCCTCACGTCCTCACTGGAAAATCCACCCAGATCCAGCTGATTTCCTAACTGGTTTTCCCTGCAGCCCTCTGTGACATTTCACTCCATATTTTTTATGTAAATATGGTCCTGATATGAATACGACATAACTGAGATGTACTTTATGCAAGATGGGGCTTGTAAGATATCACTGGAAAGGTTAAAATTTACAGAATGTGATTATCCGACCTGCATGGCTGTATCATTTCTGTATCTGAAGTTGCCGCCCACTGCTAACGCTTCTGGTATAACAATGGAAAAGCCAGACAGGGCTGATGACCCATCAGCGAGGACAACGGACTGTGAGAAGGCCTGGCCTTCCTGCAGAACATACTGCCGCTGACTCATGGATGCTGCGATGCTACAGAGTCAGGTGGTCTTGTCACCTGATACTAAACATTACCTGGGACTCCTTGTTAACTTTCCACTGGAAGGGAAGGGGGGTCAAGTTTGGGAACCAAAGGATTCCCGCCTTATGGAAATCCTATTTAAGGGTCGGGAGGAAGGCAAACAGGACTCCTCTGCATGGCCTGTCTGCCCAAGAAGAAAGACTGCTAAAGCCACCTGAAGGGAAGGCAGGGCAGGGAGTCCAGACCGAGACCAGGATCCAGTCTGAAATATAACTAGAACTCTGGACTACAGAAACTTAGCAACCTGCCTAAAATAACATTTAGGGTGAGAATTTACATTTTGTAACCTGTTTCTTAAGGATACTGAGCGTAGCTCGCGTATTTTGCTTTATCTGATCAGTAATCTGCTTGATTCTGTCTGTTACCTCTTATATTCACTTAAAATTCATCTTTCGTAGTTGTTAAACTTACTGCTTGTTGATAATATAACCCAGTTTATACAATTTCTAACTAGGAGGGGCAACAAGTTGTGCATCTCTCTCTCCACATTGAGGGAGGGGGCAAATTTCATAAAACCTCTGGGTTTGTCCCCCTTAAAGGGACTGGGCACCAGAGTGTTGGAGTGAGCCCCTAGGCTGAATCTTCCCAGAGTGGATCTCTGACTCTCCGTGCAGCTGGGGGTGGCCGTGCCTGTGCGCTTGACTGGCAGATGCTTGTGAGCCTAGCCCAGCAAGGGCAGGTAAAGGGGACCCACGCTGGCAGAATAGGCTGACTCAGTGGCACCCCACCACATCAAGTGACACCCCAAACCCCTCACACTTTCCACTCTATGTCCCTCTCCCCGGTCCACACTCTCTGCCCTCAAGCAGGAGTTGTGGAGGGCAGATTGTCTCTCTCGGAAGCATCAGGTGTAGGCCACTGGAGAAGACAAGGTGTCAGATGTGATGGACTAACGGTGCAGCTGATATAGCAGGAGGAGAGAGACTGATCTTGATGGGCCTCCTGTCTGGTCTGGTGAGACGAGGGGCGGGATAACAGTCTGGATCCATGTATGGTCTGCCTCCGTATGACATGGGAGTAGGATGTTGGGGTGTGGATAGGTGCACAGTCGGTGGCAGGGGATAGGATGCCGGGAGGGGGCTGAAGTACCTCCTCCAAGGTGGTGTCCGAAATCCCGTAGCTGGAGACCCCCAGCTCGCCCAAGCGGCTATCCAGCTCCTGGAAGAGCTCCCCGAAGGCCCCATCCTTGGCGCCGCCGTATGGCAAGACGTACAGCACCTCGTGGCCAATATCCTCCACCAGCTGGGAGCCAGGGACCAGCTTCTGGATCAGGGCCGACAGCTGCAGCACGTCTGCAGAAACAAAGGGGGCAGAGATGGTTGGGGGGAGCCAAGGCCTGGAACAGGGCACAAGACCCACAGCAGCTGCACTGTGACTGATCCAACATGGATGTTCCAAGAGGACTGTCAGTGTTAAGCTGGCCTTGTGTCCCCCTAATATCCCAGCCCCTTTGCAGGTGCTGAGCCAGACTGGCAAGGATTAAATGGGTTCTGCTGATGCTGTGAGGTGGGGAGCTCAGCTTCCACTGGGAGATAAGGGAAGTGGGAGGGGCTCTCTGGGGCTGGAGGATCTAGGGTGCGGGCTGAGCCAGGCAGAGGGAGGATCCCAGCCTAGGGAGAAGGCTTGAGCTGGACTTTATCCTATCGTTCACAAAGCCCAGCCCCTAGGAGCTTGGACTCTCCCTGCCCCGTGCACGGCTGGGTCTGAGACCAGGGTGGGGAAGTCAAGGATTGAAGGATACAGGAGAGATGTAGTGTGAGGTGACCTTCAAAAGCCAGCCCTTGGGTTGTGTGTGTAGGAGGTTGGGGAATGGCCCTGGAAGGACAGGTCACTGGAGAAAGATTTCCCAGGGAGAGGAAATGTCACCTTGGAGACTGGAGGAGCAGCTGAGGAGGCAGGGAGGCTCTGAACACGCCCGTACCTGCAGGCAGAGACCCCACCCAGGGAACTCAGCCACTCGGGGGCAGCCCCAGGCTGGGAACCAGGGAGAAACTCAGACTCGCTGTGCCCCAGGCTGACCACAAGGGGGCGCAATGTGCCTGTGCAATGGATCCGCTCCGCGGAGGGGGGTGGGGGGGGGCACAGTGTGTGCATTGGGGGCACTGTGTGTGTGTGTGTGTGTGCGCGCACAAGTGTGTGCACAGGGATCTTAACTCTTTCCCGACCAGCTCCCAGTGCCAGCCCCTTTCCCCGACTGGAGCTGCTCACCCACGGTGCTGGACTCGCTGCATTGCTCGCTGCCCAGGCCGGTGTCACAGCTGCGCTCCGAACCGCTGTCGTCCTGCGTGGAAGGGGAGGGTAAGAGTCCCAGCCCTGGGTTGGCCCCAAACTCTGAGGCTCAGGCCCCCCTCTAATGACTGATGCCACGTCGGGAGATCAGGACATGAGAGGAGATCCCCGTGGTGAGTCCATCCCCCTACCTCCAAACTTCCAGGAACCCTGGAGCTGGATTCCCTAGGACCCCAGTAACCCCCCCACTCACCGAGCTCCAGGGGCTCCCCCTGCCCTTTCACCCCATGGGGCGTTCTATGGCTGTGCCCACCCAGCCATTCGGGCAGGAGCCTGGCTGCACCAGGCAGGGGAGCCCCCTCTCCCGGCATTACCTTTCTGCTGGCGATGGTGACGCTGCTGGCGCTGCCCCCCGGGGCTGCTCGCTCCCGGGCACCAGCCTCCCGCTTCACCAGGGTCAGGTAATAGCCAGTGCCCAGCTTGGTCTTGAGGAAGAGCGGGGAGCCGCAGCAGCAGAGCCGGCCCTGGGAGATGATGGCCACGCGGTCGCCCAGCAGGTCCGCCTCGTCCATGTAGTGGGTGGAGAGGATGACCGTGCGCCCTGGGAGGGGGGCAGAGAAGAGGGGGTTCGGGGGACCAGCCTGGGGGAAGAGCAGGGAAGGGGGTGGGGGAAAACAGGGTGCGGCAGGGCCTTGATAGTCCCTTATACCCAAGGGTTCCTCCTGCAGGGCAGAGCCGGAACAGTGCCTGAAGCAGGGCTACAGCACAGACTGGCACCCGCTGGAGCTGCCCGTACCCCAGCATGGGTGGGGAGGACCAAGCTGGCACCAACAGCAGCTCGCAGACCATAATGGGGGGGGATCTGAGCCAGAGACACCCCCCCTACATGGCTGCAGGTCATCTCAGGGCGAGTGACCCCCTGAACCGCTCCATTCCCCTGCGTGCACCCACCCCTCTCCTGCCCCCATTGGGTAGGACCCACTGGGGCCCAGCTCTGCCAGAATTGTTGAGTTCCCCCCATCAGCTGGAGGCCCTGACCCTTTCTGAGACCGCCCCCCCAAGCTGTTCCCATCCCCCCCACCCCACTCAGACCTTTGCGATACTTCAGCAGCAGCTCCCAGATGCCCCGCCGGGAGTAGGGGTCAATCCCAGCCGTGGGCTCGTCCAGAATGACCACCTGGGAGCCTCCCACAAAGGCGATGGCCACGGAGAGCTTCCGCTGCATCCCACCTGCCCCGGGGGAGGAACGGGGTGAGTGTTATGGGGCATCGGGGCAGCCCCCAGCCACACAGCACTGGGCGGGGAAGGGGGTTGCTCTAGGGAACGAGTCATCCCGGGTTACCGAGGCTGCCGGGGCTCTGGCAGGGACCAATATTGCAGGATCCCTGGGAAGTTCCTCCATGCCACACCCCCACAGCACACCCCCTCCCCGCCGCCCACGGCTCATCCCCCTACCCACGCCCCACATGCACTGGACCAGTTTACCGAAGGTCACGGTGGATTCTCCATCACAGGCACTTTTAAATCAGGGCGGGATGTTTTTCTGAAAGAACTGCTCTAGGGATTATTTGGGGGACGCTCTCTGGCCCATGTTATGCAGGAGGGATCACAATGGTCCATTCAGGGCCAGGGAGTCCATGAATGCCTCCCCGTGACCACACCACTATAAACACACCTGCCCCATCAGGTTAATCAAGTGAGGCCTGAGGCCGAGATCGTGTCTGTACAGCACCGAGCGCAACAGGCCACGGCTGGGACTCCTAGGAACTACCATGATATAAGCAATAAAGGATCATGGGAGAGAGCAGGGAGCCCGCAAACCCAACCTTTTGGGCCCTGAAGCCTGCAGATTGGGACTGGGCCCCTTATGTTACCCACTTGTAAACCAATGGGGGCTTCTTTTTCCCTTTAAAAGGCAGCTCTGCCTGCAACATGCCAGGATCAGGTCCCAACCTCCCAACTCGAGCCCAGTCTGCCCCCTGTACCCCCATACCGCCTGCTCGCTGGGCCCAGGGCACTCACCCGACAGGTTCTTGGTCTGCTCCCGGCGCTTGTGGGGCAGCCCCACATCCTGGATGATCTGCTTCACCTCCTCCTTCACCTGCTCCCCTGACAGCCCCTTCAGGCGTCCATAAAACCAGATGTGCTCCTCCACCGTCAGGCTGTGGGGGGCGGCAGGGAGAAGGTGACTCCCAACAGGGCAAGGAGAAGTATCCCACCTCTGCTCCTATAGATGCCCAGCCCCCTGCTCTAACCACTAGAGATCACTCCTCTCAGAGCTGGGAACAGAACCCAGGAGTCCCGACTTCAAGCCCCCCTCCCCCTGGACTCTAACCACTAGGTCCCTCTCCCCTCCCAGAACTGGGAACAGGACTCAATGGGCAAGTGCCCCCACGGTTGATCCCCGAGCTGAGGCTGCTACAGTGGGGCTGGTGGCTTCTCCAGCGCCACTGGGTCCAATTGCGCTCTGCTGTGGCGGGGAGCAAGGTCCGGCCACAGGCCCTCCAGGCTGGAAGCAGCAGGAAGGCTGGGTGCTCCAACCATCAGGGCCCCAGGGAATTCTCCCCCAGCTCCATCCGCCCTCCCACTCTTGGGGTTCAACCCCCCCGACACACACACACACACACACACACACACATGTCAAAGAGGACGTTGTGCTGGGGACACATCCCCATGGTTTTCCGGATGCTGTCCATCTCGGAGCAGATGTCCCGGCCCAGGATGTAGGCCGTCCCGGAGCTGGGAGGCAGCAGACCGCTCAGGATGGACCTAGGAGCAGGGGCGCCGGACACAGGGGTTAAAACCAAAACAAGACGAGTCAGAGGAGTGTTTCCAGCGCCCACCTCCAATGCCTAAGAGCTCAGGGCAGGGGGGTGTTGCAGGGGCCAGCAGGGCTGCCGGGCAGGGGCACCGCCTTGCGGTGCATTCAGACCACACGGCCCCAGCTCCCAACACCATGCGGACACTGGCTCATCCAGCAGCTGCACACACCCCTACCCAGCGAAGAGAGCCAGTGACTCCACCCAGGGGAAGGGAGGCTATTTCTTTGCTCTGCTAGCCATGGCTGAAATTCACTAGCCACCTAGTTAGTCTGCCAAGGCCCTGGCCCAGAATCTCCTCTCCTGGCAGGTGTCAGGACACTGACTGCAGTGGGGTTACTCCCACCAGCGCTGGAGACGAATCGGGCGCTGGCGTGGGCATACAGACAACCCCGACCGCCTGAGACGTGCGCCCAGCTCCCCTTTGGATTGAAGAACCCTGAGAGACTCTCCGGTGGTGGAGCAAACGGTTCTGGAGAGACGTCTGCTCCAACTGGTCCGACTCCGGATCTCTCCTGCCACAGCAGCTCATTGCCTGGCCCACCCAGGCCTAACCAGGCCCAATCCCCTCTATCGTCACCAAGCAGTGCCGGGTGGGGCTTCCCATGACTAGATCTGGGCTGCACGGACCCCAGCACTTCATACAAGTGAGAACACCCAGCCCGCTCTCGCCACAGTGGTCAAAGCTTGTTACAAAGCCAGCTCAAAATCATCCATTCTCTCCACTGGACCGATGGGGGGAAACTGAGGCACCCAGCATCCCCTCCCCCGCCCCCACCACAGACCGGCGCCACGGCTGCCGAGCCACATTGGCTCAACCACCACGAGAAACAGCCCCACCATGAAGCGGGGTGCACGCAGAACCCCCAGGGATTCCCCACCCCCACCCTCCCAGCACGCCTCTCGGGCTCACATGGTGGTGGTCTTGCCAGCCCCGTTGTGGCCCAGGAAGGAGGTGATCTGGCCCTCATAGAAGCTGAGGCTCAGCCCGTTGACGGCCACTTTGCTGCTGCTGTGGTAAATCTTCACCAGGTTGCGGATGGAGACCCCTGGGCGCAGGTGCGCTGGTGGCTCCTCCACCAGCACTGAAAAGCCAGGAGGCAGGGTCAGCAGGCGGGCACAGTGCCAGACACCTAGCAGAGCCAGCAAGAACGTGGGGCTGGGGTCCCAGGTTAGGGCTGGGGCCCCCTGAGCTGCCAGCAATCCAGCCAGCTCCCCTGCAGCCCCTTGCATGGAGGTTATTACCCTGCAGCAATCAGCGGGCCCCAAAATGATGGGGACGAGACACAGGCGGCAGGAATCCTGTCACCACACAGAGTCGGGGCACCTTGGAGGACCCTGCAGCTCCCACCCCCCCCAGGCCAGGGTTTGGGGCCAGCTAGCAAACTCAGCATAGGGTTACAGATGGGGCAGGGACCTGGGCTGGGGACAGGGCTGGTTGTTGGTCCAGGGCTAGGTGGTACCAGCAGACTCAGCCTAGGGTTAGGGATGGGTTGGGACTAGTCAGTGACTCTGGGCTGCAACCTACCCACTGTCTCACTTCTCCCGTCTCCCACCCCATCAGTCGGTGGCTGGCCCTCTGCTGGGCCTGGCTGGCACGTGGCTGGAGCCGCTTTGTTAGTCCAGCAGCAGAACCCAGGAGTCCTGACTCTGGCTCCCCCACTCTAACCACCCTGCAGAACAGGGAATCGAACCTAGGAAGAGCCCTGATTTTCGGCCCACTTACTCTGACTGCTGGCCCCACTCCCTTCCCAGAGCATGACACTCCTGACTCCAATTCCGTTGCTCCAGCCACTAGACCACACTGCCTCTGTGGCTGATCGGGGCATGGGGGAGGGGAACCCTTTACCTTCAGCAGAGCTCACGGAGTCGGTGGGGAAGGGGTGGCAGCCATCGGAGGATGACTTTCCGAACCAGTAGCTCTTCAGGAAGGGAAAATTCCAGGGCTTGGGAATCCCGTACTGGCCTGAATGCAAACAGAGGAGGAAACTGATTGGAGAGCGCGGGGGGGGGCATGGAAAACAACCCCACCTGATCGGGGGTCTGGTGCAGCCCAGCTGTGGGGACGGGGGCTCTGGCTATAATCCCAGGTCTTTCTTTTCTCACCCTGGGGGCCTAGGGCCTCTCTTTTCTCATTCCCCCAGGGACCGTGGGCCTAGGGCCTTTTCCACACTGGAGTTTGCCCCAATTCCGGCCACAGGCCACGCAAATGCCTAAGATGGGCAGCGTCAGCCTCCAGGCAGCAGCTGGCATCGGCTCGGCTCACCCCGGGTTCCAAAGCACGGCTGCAAACTGTGCTCCAGGATCTCAGCTATCAGTTAAGGAAAACAACCTTAGGTCTCTTGTTCTGACAAGTACAAAAGAATCTGGGTTCAGCTGACCCAGAGCCGTCTGCCTGAGACTTCAGGCAGCAAGGGGCTCTGAAAAACACACGCTGTTCTTATTCATTTCAATTGGACTGTTAACTCTGAAACCTAATGATGGTGCATTAAGGCTAAGCAATGTCACTGATGATCTACCTATGTGAGAATGGAGAAGTGTGGACTTACTATAAAGATCTGCACAATTCACTGAGAGTGGCAGCTCATAAATGGGCAGAGCTCGGGGGAGCATCTGAGTCCCATATCCATTCCCAACCCCACCCACTGACCTGGAAAGACAGCCTCGATGTACCACGTGGCCAGGCCGTACAGACACGCGTCCAGGAGCAGCAGTGCCAGGGAGGTGGCGAAGTTGTAAGGGTCATCCTGCACAGGGCTGGCGTTCAGGTTGTACCACTGGATCCCCACACCCTGTTCCTCGTACAGGGAGAAGTACTCACAGCCAAACCCAAACGCCACTGGGGACAGGAGGCTCTGGTGGGGGAGAGGCAGGTGAAGCAAGAGCCAGGAAACCCCCAGACCCAGCACAGCTCCCTGGGGACTAGCCCCTGGTACCAGCCACCAACCTCCCCATGGCCAGGGGGCTGCCGATTCAGTGGCCAGCCTGTGAAATGCTAAGGAGCAGATTCCGAGTCCAGCCTTCCTCCGGGGGTGGGTGGTGTAAGCAACTGTGGAGACGGGACAATTCTGAGCAGGTCACCGGGACCCCTGTGCCCCCTTCGATTGGCACCCACATAGGGAGACCCCATTAGAACCAGGCTGAAAAGGCCACCCTGGAGTGGGACCGGAAAACACCCAGGGCATGTGACCTCCAGGCAGGCTGGAGCGGGGGCCATCTTACCACACAGAGGCGCAGCGGGAAGGTGATGTGGTCGCGCCAGGCCACGCACAGCACATAGGGCAGGTAGAAGGAGAAGTAGATGACGCCGCCGCAGGCCGAGGCCAGGTTGGCGCGGGAGAAGAAGGTGCTGATGAGGAAGCACTGGGCGATGGTGGCCACAGCGAAGGTGGCCAAGAAGAGGAAGACCACGGCGGGGTCGCTGTAGGGCAGGATGTCTCCCAGCTGCGTGTGTGTGTGGGGAGGGGTGGAGGAGACGGATTAGAGCTGTGGCTGGCAGAGGCGCTGTGATCTCTCGTTGCCCGTCAGTCCCAGCCCTCTCTGCTCCGCTACTGCAGTGCCAGGCTCCCTCCCACTACACTCAGCTCTGCTGTGGCCCATCAATCCTAATCTACAGTCCCATCCTGCTACCCCAGCTCTGGGCTCCCCCACGCCTGGATCAGACGATGTTCCTCAATCCTGACCCACAGACCCCTCACTGCTACCACAGCCCTGGGCTCCCCCATGCCCGGATTGGATGATGCTCCTAAAATCCAACCTGCAGCCCCATCCTGCTACCCCAGCCTTGGGCTCCTCCACGCCCGGACTGGATGATGCTCCTCAATCCCGACCCACAGGCCCCTCACTGCTACCCCAGCCCTGGGCTCCCCGAGGCCCAGATTGGACAATGCTCCTCAAACCCAACCTGCAGCCCCATCCTGCTACCCCAGCTCTGGGCTCCCTGCGTCCCCAGCACTGCCCCCCTCCCACCAGCGCTCTGCAGACATACCTTGAGGATGAGGACGAGGAAGCAGGAGCTGATGAGGAAGGGGATAAAGCTGCTGATGAACCAGCTGAGCCAGAGGATGCCGCTGCTGAGTCCCATAATCTTCATGGTTTCCTTCAGCCGGGCTTCCTTCTCATGCACCACCCCTTTGATGATCATGGCCACCGAGTAGATCCAGGCCAGCGTCATGAAGAGCGGCAGCGAGCGGTTCAAGACCCGCAGGAAACTGGGGGAGGGCGCGTGGAGGGGGGAGCAGACGGGTTAACCCTTGAATACCATGCCCCACTGGCACTTTGTGAAATGAGTTGGGGCTCCGCACAGTTCCCGGGTGCCCACGAACATTTGACACAATACCCCACTACACTGCATGAGCCAGACACCACACAGGATGCCTCTGCGTCCCAGAGAGCCACGGCAAAGCCCAGGGACACCTCAGCAAGGGACTGCAGAGGGTGGGGAATGAATCATCTCTTCTTGCAAACGGAGCAAAGATCAGCCTTGGCCAGCAGGGGGCGCTGCAGGGAATGGGATGGGAATACACAGGGCTATAGACCGTTCCTATCCCAGTCAGCAGGGGGCGCTGCAGGAAATAGGCTGGAGGAGCAGTGGGGCAATACACAGGGATATAGACTAATTCCTACCTCAGTCACTAGGGGCACTGCAGGATTAGGGGCAAGACCTGGGGGTAGATACATAGGAAAACAGACCCATTCCTGCCCTACCCAGTGGGGGCCCTGCAGAGTTCGTGACTAGGAGGGGCGCCCGATTTCACGTTGCTCCTGCTCAAGCCTGCAGGGTGGACAGACTGGATCCCGTCCGGGGAGCACGCGGCCACTCACACGTCATCCACATAGCAGGGGTAGGGCATCTGCTGCAGGTAGATACCGGTGCGGCTGGCTGTGCCGCTCAGGACCCGCGTGACGGCCCGTTCCACCAGGTCCTGCACGTAGACGAAGCCCCCCCAGACGTAGCGCAGGTCGTTGAAGGGGTCAGCTGCTGGGCCCGGGTCCCAGAACCTGAGTGAGCGGAGAGAACGTGAGCGAGGCCGGGACAAAGCACCCCCCGCCCCAGACATGGACCCCGTAGGGAGGAGATGGGGGGGCAGCATTTCTATAGGGCCCTCCCCCAGGCGCCCGCACCTGTCCTTGATCTTGTTGCTGCGGGTGACATCGTCAATGTCCATGCGGATCTTGTAGCGGACATGGGGGGGCAGCTCCCCGGGGGTGGCATTGTCGGGGGGCAGGAAGACCACGCCGGCCCAGAACTGGCGCCCCTCCAGCAGCTGCAGGGCCCGCGACACCAGCTGCTCTTCGGAGGCCACCGCCTCCACCTTGTCCAGGGAGACGCACTGTGGGCAGGAGCGGGAGAGCAGGGCCCTTAGCGCGGGGGGGTCCAGAGGTGGGTAGCCAGGGGGACGCAGGGTGTTACTCGCACGCGCCGCACCTCGATGAACTGCGACAGGGTGCCCACAACCTGGTCCACCTCCGCGTAGGCCTGGCGCCAGGTGTAGGCCTCACCCCCTGGCACCCCCGCCAGGAACTCGCCCACGGCCGACAGGTCCCAAGAGGTGTGGTTCAGGTGCTGCTCCACCAGGTGGGAGGTGGCAGGTTCCCTCAGCAGGTTCTGCCGGGGCAAAGAGATGGGGACAGGGCTGCCTCAGGGGGTGGCACCGTCCCCCAGCCAGCACACGGCCCCGCGTGGGGCTGACCCCCTTCCCCAGCCCCACCACCCCATTCCCTTCACTGCACCCCCTCCCCTAGTCCCCCACCTTATTCCCTTTGCCCCCTATACCCATCCACCCATACCCCTCCCTCTGGGCCCCCACACCCATTACCTCCCATCCCACCACACCCTCCCCCTATACCCACTCCTCTGGCTCCCCCATTGCCCAGCCCCCGGCTGGCACAGACCTGAAGGACCCGCACCTCCAGGCTGCTGTTGAGGAAGGTGTAGACCCGAGGCCCCAGCTCCTGCCAGGTGCCCCGCACCTCCCGCAGCACGGCCAGCTCCTGGAATGTCCGGTTCACCTGGGCCAAGAGGAGCGAGGGGGTCGGCGAGACAGGCTGCTGGCCCAGCTGGGGGTCATGCCCCACTCCCAGCCTGCCCCCGGCCCACCGCCCCTCCGGTAGAGTGGATGGGAGGCCCATGGGACTCCAACCAGAGCCCACAGGCTAGGGGTGGTGGGGGGAGATCCCCGGGCACTAAAGGGGCCCCCTGGGTGCTCCAGGCTCACTCTGCATGGTTGGGGTTCGCCCCGCCCCCTCCCTACCTCCCAGGGGCTTCACCTCGGCCATGATCCTTCGCGTGCTAGGGCTGGATGGGGCGTAGAGGATTTTTCCGATGAAGAGAGGTTTGATCCCCTGCCACAGGATCCGGGACAGCGGGTTCGACTCTAGGCTCTGGATCAGCTCCTTGCAGTAGGGGCCTGCGGCGGGGGAAGGATCGAGAGAAGTGGTCACGCTGCCCCCCCTCCCCCACAATAAACTTGTATACTGGAGGAGGGGGGAGCTCCTATAGAGATCTGCCCCTCCCACCCCCCAATAAACCCTCAGGCTGGGGAAAGGGGGATCCCCTCTAGAGAGCTGCCGCCTCCCACCCCCAATAAACCTGCTGGCTGGGCATGGAATCTTCCTCTCCCCTCCAAACCCAGCTCTGGCTCCCTGCTGTCCCCTACAACCCCCCACTGGGGTTGGCTAAAGCCCCTTCCCCTCTAACCTCCTTGGGCTGCAACTTCTCCTGGGGCAGAGGATACACCCCTCAGTCAAACCCAGCTCTTCTCTCTGTCCCCAAAGTGCAGCCCTGCCAGGGAAACCTCCCACTCGGGGCTGCCAGAGCCCAGCCTAACCCGCCCTAGGAGGGGGATCTCTGCCTCACGCCAGTGGCTGCCTGCACAGTAGGAGTGAGAGACTGGGTTGCTTTAGGCACTTGTTCCTTTAGCTCAGGCACTAGAGCCTCGTGCTCGCGGCTCAGCACAGCCCGGGTTCAAATCCCATTGTCGCCCGAAGTTGGGCCAGTTCCACCCGCGTGGGATCCTGCTGCTGCATCCCACAGCTCCCCTGCGTCGGTGGGGAAAGGTGGCTCTCCACTCACTCACTGGTGGCATTGTCCAACGGGACAGCTCCCTGCTCTGAGCTGTTGCGGTTCAGAAAGGCCTTGATGTCGTTGTCCTCGTACCAGTTGAGGGAGGGGATCTTGAGGCCGCCCCCTTCCGGGTGCCCGCAGGCGATGCGGGACACAGCCTCGAAGGCACCCTTCAGGGAGGAGCCAGTGTCCTGCCCCGACAGCACCTGCAGCTCCCGCTGGAACTCTGCAAAGCTGGTCATGGTGCCAACCTGGGGCGGGAGACACCAGCCGCCCATGGGCACCAGGCCTCCAAACCAACATGGGCTGGGTGCTGTGCACGATGGGCTGAGACCGTGGGACAGGTATGCAGCCCCCCAGGGCTCCCCAGACCCATGTGCCAGAAGGAGGGGCAAAGAAAGGCCCCTCCCCAGTCCCAGCCAAGCCCCTCCCAGTGTAGAGTGTGAGACCCCTCCCCAGACCTGCCAGCAGTGCCCTTTGCTCTCACTCTCGGGTCCTTCCCACCACGCGGCCAGGAGGATGGAGACCAGCGTGATGCCTTAATCACCCCACTGTGCCCGTCCAGCTGGGGGGCTCCCCTGTCACAGCCCCTGAACCGCAAAGGAGCCTCTGGTGTAAGCTGCTAACCAAGGGGTTGGGGAGCTCAGCCTGAACCGGGGGTAACATCCCTCCCACTTCCCGCTAGCGCCTAATGGACATTAACGCCATTGGCAGAGATGTGCCCACAGCCCGAAGAGGCCATGAGCAGGGAGCACACTTGAGGCCATCCCTGCACGGCTGGGCAAAGCAGGGCATGGGAAGCCAGCAATAACAGGGAGGGGAAAGGATCGTGTTCCACAGGGATCCCTCCTGCGCCCGTCAGCCCCCATATCTTTGGCCTCGTGAGAGACAATCCCTGCTGCAGAGAGTCAACAACCAAAGGGCAGGAGGGGAAACTGAGGCACACAGCAGGGCAATGACTTGCCTGGCGTCACCGGCAGGTCAGTGGCAGCACCCAGGTCTCCCAAGTCCCAGCCACTACACCATGCTGTCTCCCTAGGAACAATGCTCTTGCGAGGTCTGGCTAAAAGCAGGGACAGGATCCAGAACCCAAGCAAAGAGATCTGAAGCCCAGCTCCCCCACAACGCCACTTTCCCCACCCTCGGCACCAATATCCCGGCCAGGCTCTTGCCCCAGAGGCTTCTGAGGGTTTACAGCAGGAGAATTTAGCTGTTTTAGGAGAGCTCTGGACAAGAGAGGCGCCCCACAGCTGAGCAGGGATATCGACACCACTGGAGAGGGTTAGGGGTCATGCCAGCACTGCCTGGGTCCAGGTCCCCTCCTTCCCTGCTCGCTACGTACTCACAACTAGGGCCACCATACACATAGCTGAGACCCTGGGTGCTCTGTGCTGGGGCACCTGGGAGCATCCACACAGAGACAGGGGCTGGGGGGAGAATGATAGGAACAGTAGAGTGGGGATGGGAGATGGTTGTGAGGTATGTGTCCTGTTGGCATTGTATGAAATGAGTTGGTGGGTCTCAGAGCAGTTCCCGGGCGTCCACACCAACACAGCTGGCACAAATGGGCCCCTTTGTTAGGAGGCCACCGTCTGACTGGCACAGGGAGACAGAACTGCCCGGGGGGGGGGGGGG